>NC_141029.1:56965000-57002500 GCF_052040795.2 Danio rerio | reverse complement strand
ATAAAATATTCTAATTTGTTATATTATATTGTATTATATTATGTTAAATTGTATTATTCATTCATTCATTAATTTTTCATTGGTTTAGTCCCTTATTTATCAGGGGTCACCACAGTCTAATGAACCGCCAACTATTCCAGCTTATGTTTTACACAGTTGATACTCTTCTGTGCCACCTTTAATTAACTTGACTTGACTTGACTTAAGTTGACTTGACTTGACTTAACTTCACGACTTTACTAAAGTTGACTTTACTTAAGTTAACTTTACTTTACTTGACAACATTACTTAAGTTGACTTGACTTGACTTAACTTGACGACTTTACTAAAGTTGACTTTACTTAAGTTAACTTTACTTGACAACATTACTTAAGTTGACTTGACTTGACTTAACTTGACGACTTTACTAAAGTTGACTTTACTTAAGTTAACTTTACTTTACTTGACAACATTACTTAAGTTGACTTGACTTTACTTTACTTAGCTTAAGTTTACTTTACTTTAGTTAACTTGACTTGACCTGACTTTACTTGACAACTTTACTTAAGTTGACTTGACATGACTTTACTTAAGTTAACTACTTTAATTAGATTAAGTTAACTTTCCTTTACTTAAGTTAACTTTACTTGACTTTACTTAAGTTAACTTTACTTAATTTGATTTGACATGACTTTACTTTACTACTTTACTTAAGTTAACATGACGACTTTATTTGACAAATTTACTTAAGTTGACTTGATTGGACTTGACAACTTTACTTAAATTGACTTGACTTTACTTAAGTTTACTTTACTTAAGTTAACTTTACTTAAGTTAACTTTACTTTACCTTACTTTACTTAAATTTACTTTACTTCAGTTTACTTTACTTAAGTTAACTTGACGTGACTTTACTTGACTGCTTTACTTAAGTTGACTTGACATGACTTTACTTAAGTTGACTTGATTGGACTTGACGACTTTACTTGACAACTTTACTTAAATTGACTTGACTTAAGTTAACTTTACATTTAATTTTACTTGACTTTACTTAAGTTAACTTTACATTTAATTTTACTTGACTTTACTTAAGTTAACTTTACATTTAATTTTACGTGACTTGACTTTACTTAAGTTAACTTTACAACTTACATCAATCAAAGTGACAAAAATATTAAATTAACTTAAAAAAATGTTGAAACCTATTAAAATAAAGCAAAGCAACATTGCAAGTATTTGTTGTCTTGACTATTGTCATTACTTTTTTATAGTGTATGTAATTTTAATATGATGTCATAAACTAACAACAAACTGGCATAAATGTGTTTATATAATATTTAAATAAATGAATAAACTATAAATGCATATTAATGTAGTATTAATTGTGTTAATTGCATTGCATAATTGAATAAAATAGAAATATATATATATATATATATATATATATATATATATATATATATATATATATATATATATATATATATATATATATATATATATATTCATTCATTTTCTTTTGGTTTAGTCCCTTATTTAATAGACGTTGCCTCAGCGGAATGAACTGCCAACTATTCTAACATATGTTTTACACAGTGGATGCCCTTCCAGCTGCAACTCAGTACTGGGAAACACCCATACACACTCATTCACACACACACTCATACACTACAGCCAATATAATTCATCAATTCCCCTATAGCGCATGTGTTTGGACTGTAGGGGAAACTGGAGCACCTGGAGGAAACCCACGCTAATACGGGGAGAACATGCAAACTCCACACAGAAATGCCAACTGACCCAACCAGGACTCAAACCATTGACCTTTTTGCTGTGAGGTGATTGTGTTACCCACTGAGCCACCATGCCACCATATATAATCATTTAATCTTATTAAGTCAATTGACACCATCTTATTGTCAAAAACTAAACCCTAACATGCCTAATTTACCTAATAATATTAGTCAAGCCTTTCAACGCCACTTTAAGCTGAATACTAGTGTCTTGAAGAATATCTAGTCTAATATTATGTGCTGTCATCATGGCAAATAGAAAATAAATCAGACATTAGAGATGAGTTATTAAAACTATGTTTAGAAATGTGTTGAACAAAAGTCTCAGTTAAACAGCACTGAAAGTATTAATTTCACACGATGGTGACTGACATTGTGTTCAGCTGTATACTGTATATAAACACAGAGGTGTGATGATATATGTGTGTGTTTATATATAGATATATAAAAGTGTGTGTGTGTATGTGATGTGTGTCCTGTTTCTGATTCTTGTGCGCTGCTGTTTTTCTCAGTAACTTCCTCCTTCCGCTCTTTGTGTGTGTGTTTGTGTGTTTTCTGTTCCTCCTCCAGTGCTGATTTCCTGTATTTGCACTCATGTGTTCAGAATGAAAGGCTCACTGTGTGTTTGTAGAGTTCACTGAAACTGACCTATGAATGTCAGATAATTCTGCACTTATTCCTGATTCCTCGCCGGTGCTTTAAATGCACCTTTGTTGCTGTTTGCAGAACCAGAGCTCAACGTTAGGAAGTGAAAGAGGTTTTGTAGTCATGCTGCGGGCCACAGAAACACCTTACACTGCTCACCCTATTGTAAAGGGAATAGGTTTCAAAAGGGTTATTATAGGATAACATGGCATCAAATTAAGTGTTATGATGGACAACTATGTTAAAGATGAGCAAATGTTTATGACAGATGTTGAGATTACATTAAATGACACATTACTATTTTTTTTAAACAAACCGGCCACTTTATTAGGTACACCTTACTAGTACCAGTTTGGACCCTATTTTGCCTTCAGAACTGCCATAATCCTTCATGGCGTAGATTCAACAAGACACTGGAAATATTCCTCAGAGATTTTGCTCCATATCGACATGATAGCATCACGCAGTTGCTGTAGATTTAAGGCCTGCACGTCCATGATGCCAATCTCCCGTTCCACCATATCCCAAAAGTGCTCTATTGGATTGAGATCTGGTAATTGTGGAGGCCATTTGAGTACAGTGAACTCATTGTCATGTTCAAGAAACCAGTCTGAGATGATTGAGCTTTATGACATGGTGCGTTATCCTGCTGGAAGTAGCCATCAGAAGATGGAGACACTGTGCTCATAAAGGGATGGACATGGTCAGCAGCAATACTCAGGTAGGCTGTGGCGTTGATGCTCAATTGGTACTAATGGACCCAAAGTGTGCCAAGAAAATCTCCCCCACACCATTACACCACCACCACCAGCCTGAACCGCTGATATAAGGCAGGATGGATCCATGCTTTCATGTGGTTGAGTCCAAATTCTGACCCGACCATGCGAATGTGTCAGCAGAAATGGAGACTCATCAGAGCAGGCAACGTTTCTCCAATCTTCTATTGTCCAGTTTTGGTGAGCCTGTGTGAATTGTAGCCTCAGGTGTACCTAATAAAGTGGCCGGTATTTGTATATCTCTAGGGTATGAATGGTTTATAAGATAAACTATTAAAAAAAATTAATTAATAAATAAATTAAAATCAGTTCACAAGCGTTTTGTGTTTATTTGCGGTTGTGAATGTCATTATGGGATGTTGATCTCTACTCTGTCGACATTTAATGTTGAAAATTCAACTCTACAGTTTAACAGAGTGACTTTTATTGACATTTTAGTAGTTTGAGATAAAATAAGAAATAATGTCTAGTGAAATAAGTCTGTAAAAAAGCTGAAAATGTATTACAAGGGTTTTGTAGCATTCAGAAGGTCTTGATTCACACTTGTTAAATAATTACTTTATACAGTTTTATTTTTCATTCCTAGGAGATACAATGTGAAGTTCATCCATGAACTAATTTTGAGAGGATCATATGCTTATGATTGCTTGCAGCCGGTCCCGCATTATTCGATGACATAATTGTTTTTATTTCTGGGGTGTGAAGGATTTTGGGTTTGCATGTGTATGTATGTATATATATATATATATATATATATATATATATATATATATATATATATATATATATATATATATATATAATATTTGCATTATAAATATACATTTATTTATTTCTAAATGTTTTTACAGTGTGCATATACAGGGGTATGAATCATTGATGAATACTTTACTTTTTTCCATTTTAGTTTTCATTTGACAGGTAGGTTTTTAGTAATCTTGTTGAGTCATATTTATTCATGTTTTGTTATGTCTATACAGTTTTTCCACAATGTTTTGCGAGCATTTTTCACTAGACTTTCATCTTTCAGACAGCTTTAAATGTGGCTCATGCAATCAGAACTCTCAGATTTATAAAGTTGTTTTTATCTGCTTTGATCAGGCTGGAACAGCGAGCTTAAGGCTGGCGCACAGTAAGCCAAAGCTTTCATTTCAAACAGCATAAAATAATGACACACACAAACACACACGCAAACACACACGCACACACACACACACACACACACACACACACACACACACACATACTTGTTTTTGTGCATTGTGGGGGTCACCTGTCACGGTGGTTACGTAATGGGGACCGCCCTTTCTGATGATGTTAGAGACATAAAAAAAAATAGTTTGCCACACAAAAACACAAACTATTTCATGAAATCACTTCAGATTTTGGATATTCCGCAAATTTTTTTTTAGACCTGACACAGTGGTCACTTGTGGGGACATTTCAGGTTTTGTGTAGAAGTGGGGTCCGCCACATACACAACCGATTTTTAGACAAAGTGGGGACCAATTCTACACACACATTACTGGTTTTGAGTCAAAGTAAGGACCAGGTCTACACACACATTACCGGTATTGAGTCAAAGTAAGGACCAGGTCTACACACACATTACCGGTATTGAGTCAAAGTAAGGACCAGGTCTACACACACATTACCGGTATTGAGTCAAAGTAAGGACCAGGTCTACACACACATTACCGGTATTGAGTCAAAGTAAGGACCAGGTCTACACACACATTACCGGTATTGAGTCAAAGTAAGGACCAGGTCTACACACACATTACCGGTATTGAGTCAAAGTAAGGACCAGGTCTAAACACACATTACCGGTATTGAGTCAAAGTAAGGACCAGGTCTAAACACACATTACCGGTATTGAGTCAAAGTAAGGACCAGGTCTAAACACACATTACCGGTTTTTAGGCAACGTGGGGATCAGATCAGCACCCTTACTAATATTAAATTTTAAACCTCAATCAAGTAATTTGACAGTAAACTGCTTTAGAATTTTCATTTGAAGAGCAGGTCAGTTTATAAAAAATGTAATTTGAATACAGAAGGAACCTCAAGATCCAAACAGGAAATGGTCCAGAATAGATTTAATAAATGTTATATTTATTATAAATAATTTCCACAAAACCTTTAAACACAAAAAACAGTAAACACAAAATCCATGAAACTCTCTTGCATGTCTAAAAGCAGTTCTCATTGGGTATAACAAGCTTCCACATAACTCTTCCATGTCTGTATACACATTTAGTTAAGTGCAATAGCAAACAATATTAAACGGTTAGTTCACCTCAAAATGAAGATTCTGTTATTAATTCCTCTCCTTCATATTTTTTCAATCCCTTGCTGTCTAAGGAGGATGAGGAGTTCTTGCACTTTATCTAAGTTATCTTTCTTTGAGTCTGAAGATGAATGAAGTTCTCAGGGGATTAGAGTGAGATGAGGGCAAGTAATTAATAATATAATGTGCATTTGGGTAAACTCTTAAAACCCACCAGTATGTTCTATTTCTGTTTCGGTCGTATTTTAACTATTTGAAAAAAAAAACATTAAAAATATTTAAAAATGTATTTATAAAGAACTGAACCCCACAAATGCACAGAGACCTTCATCATATAACCAAGCCACCAAAACTCCAAATAGACATCATTTGTTAAGCATTAACTCTACATTAATAGTAAGCAGTTTATAAACACAGCTAAATGCTCTATTGTTGACTTATAAGCATGTGTAATGTGCTCAATTTTTGTGTTTTCATACTTTGTTTATAATTCATTTTTCATTACTAAATGAAGTCTTGCATTATTTACAAACTAGTTGTCTAAGAATGGTTGGTGTTTTTTAAGATCATTAAGAATGAGTAAATGATTAAAAAACTATGTGAATGAACATTTATACATTTACTATTCAGGCATATAATCAGGGCAAAAAATAAATAAAAAATACAATCGGTTCACTCTAAGCAGAATTTATATTTTTTCGGTTCTGTTCTTGCGTTGTTTAATAGACAAAATATTCCGAAAACAGTTTTCTAGAAAAAAAAAAAAAAAACTTTATTTAATTACAAAGTATTGCAGGGCTCTAGAGTGCTCTGTTTTTTTAATGGTGCAACTAAAAAATCTATACGAGGGGTAAGATTAAATGAATTTTCAATAAGTATCATTAAAGACATATTTATAATATGAACTTGCTTTTGGTTATTGATTGACACGCTGTTTAAAGGTGCTACACACAGCCCCACTCCTTGGTATCGAGCGCAGGCCCGGCGCTACATTTAGATGTTGTATAATATGAAATAGCAATAAAAATTATGAAAATTGTTATGAAATAGTTTTTCAGTTTTGTAGCCTAATAAAAATATTTAGTACACTGCAAAGTGCAATTAATATTTAAATGTATTATATCCATTATTATTAATATTAGTAAAATTGACAAAACACAGAACTCTTTTGAACGTTTGCTTTCATTTTGACATGCTAAAGCGCACTTTTACAGTTTTGTAAAGAAACATCCCATTATGCAGCAGCAGTCAAGTAAGGACACTTAAAAATGCCTTTTGCACTTAAAGATGAACGGCCTGCGAAGTCAAGTTTACATTGTTATAAATTAAATAGATATAGCCTAATGTGTAAGTGAATTTGCTGCAGATCCACGTCTCACATGTGCTGTAGGTAGGGTAAATGATAATCTTTTTAAAAAATTTACTTTAGGCTATACTGCTATTTGCTCATGCAAAATTAAACACCAGAAAATATATCGTAGGCCTATATTAAGAGCTAAATTACAGTTAGCATCATAATTAGTTCAATTATGTGCTGTAGGCTATTGATTGACCAACACCCCCTGTATACAGTTTACCCACTGCAGGTCTACAGTTCTGATGTGTATTTTAAATTACTTGTTTTAAATGTTGTTTTTAATGGCCTATTGGCAGCGTATAGCCGTTAAGCTTATAGTCTAAGCATGTCATTTTATTATTATTAACATAAATTACAAAGTAGCATCCTTATGATTTTATTTTGTTTCTGTATATTTTTATCAAATGAAAAATGCAATGAGTTATACTTTGGTTTTAATTTTATTAGAAATTTAATAGCCGTTTAGGCAACACTACTTCTACATGTCATTGGCTCTGATTGCGTTTTTTTACAGATAACCTATTTACAAAGATTTTTATTAAACAAGTGCACTACCACAAGATATTTTTGTAGGTGTAAAAATCTAAAAAGTATCATTATCATATTCTTGCCTTATTCATCTTTAATATAAATATTAAATTTAACACATTCATTCATTAAACTAGGGATGCTAACGATTACTCGATTGATTTATTGTCGGTAACCCTTTAAAACCGATACCCTTATCGATGACCGATTAAGCATGGGCATTTAATAAGTTATGCTTTGCTCTTTGAGATGCGTCCACGATTTCACACATTACATAATCAAGTGTGCGCTACGTTACCCTATGGAGTCGTGCACTCTCTTGACTTTGCATATTGGTTATGCACATACTGGTCATTATGCTCAGATCTCGTTTATCCACTGGTGCTGCCATTAATCCGCTGGTCAAGTAATCAAAAAGTAGGCTGCATGACGTTTAATTATGGGCAGGTTATTAAGACCAAACATTGGTTGTGCAAACTGTATTACGTTCTCTAAAATTTTAAAGTGTTTTAAGCTACATTATCTTTTTATAGACTGGCATAGGCCTAAATACGCATCACGGCCAGACATTTATAGTTTATATAAAAACGAGCGTCACCGTCGCATTTGTTCACATGCTTTAAATTGATGCTTTTTGTCTCCCAAATTCATATAATAAAGAGAACGATAAAATAACATTATTAACCGTTTAACTGTAAACATTTCTGTTCAGAACGATTAAAGTTGATCTTTTTTTTCGGTTTTCGTTTCTGTTCCTGAAAAATGTCATTTGATTCTGTTTTTCGTTTCCGTTCCTTGAACCGGTTTGGAGCCCTGCATATAATACGTTTTTCTGCATGTTAAATAATGCTTTATTAACTCAACTTCATGCAGTTTTGTGATCTAATCTAAAGTGAGGAATATTGATGCTTTATAAATCCCTTATAAATGACAATTAAAAGCTCAGAATCATTCATTTATTCATTTATTTTCATTTTAGTTTTCTCTCTTTATTAATCCGGGGTCGCAACAGCGGATTGAACCACCAACTTATCCAGCACGTTTTTATGCAGCGGATGCCCTTCCAGCTGCAACCCATCCCTGGGACACATCCATACACATACACACTCAATCACGCTCAATTACTACGGACCACTTTAGGCTACCCAATTCACCTGTACCGCATGTAGGAGCACCCACACCAACACAGGGAGAACATGCAAACTTTACACAGAAATGCCAACTGACCCAGCCAGGGCTCAAACCAGCGACCTTCTTGCTGTGAGGTGACAGCACTACCTACTGTGTATCAAATAAACAATAAGTAATTGCAATCGTACCTAAACAAATACAATTACTGTAAATTTTAAACATTGCTGAATAACAGGAGTGTCGAAATACAACATCATTTGATAAAACAACAATATAATAATTTAACAATACATTACGTGTAAAGCAATTTTATATTTAGACAAGATTGCAATGATTTACTTTTCATTTGATACAGTTTCATTTGAGCATCTTTTAATAAGTAGAAATTAATAGTCATTTTTTTCCTGTATATAATGTAACTGAGCCTTATATTGTCATTTATAATGGATTTATAAAGCATGAATAGCCCTCGCTTTAGATTAGATCACAAAACTGCATGAAGTTGAGTTCATAAAGCATTTATTAACATACTAAACAACTTATTATATGCCTGAATAATAGGAATTATCAATGTTATTTTGAATAGTTTATTAATCATTTACTTGCACATTCTGAATTATCTAAAAAAAAACACCAACTACTTTTAAATATCTGGTTTGTTATTGATGTATTTTTCATTACTAAATTAAGTATTGCATTATTTACCAAGTATGAAAACAATCATTAAGCACATTATAATTGTGCTTATAAGTCAATAATATTTGTAATTTATATTTATAAATATAATTTATAAACTGCTTACTAATGTCTATTAATGTAGCGTTAATGCTTAACAAACGTTCAACTAACTATTTGCTAATGTTTCATAAATAATTCATTGTGTGCAGTTATTATAGTGTTACCCAACATTTATATATCTTATTAATCAGGCATATAGTAATGGTTACTCTGTCTAATAATAAATGCTTTATAAACTCAACTTCATGCAGTTTTGTGAGCTAATGTAAAGTGAGGACTATTCATGCTTTATAAATCCCTTATAAATGACAATTAAAATCTCAGCTATATTCTACACAGAAAAAAAGAAATAAATTAAAAGGGGGAGTGATTTATAGCTTTATATATATATATATATATATATATATATATATATATATATATATATATATATATATATATATATATATATATATATATATATGGTGAAGCAGTGGCGCGGTAGGTAGTGCTGTCGCCTCACAGCAAGAAGGTCACTGGTTTGAACCTTGGTTCAGTTGGCATTTCTGTGAGAAGTTTGCATGTTCTCCCTGCATTCGTGTGGGTTTCCTCCGGGTGCAAAGGCACAGTCCAAAGACATGCTACAGGTGAATTGGGAAGGCTAAATTGTCCCTAGTGTATGAGTGTGACAGGCCCATATGATAGGCTGGCCGGAAGGTGTAAAAAAGTCGTTATCATATGGACAAGTCTAAAACTGAAGGACTTGTTCCAAAAAGAGCCGACCCCGCAATCATATGGGACTAAGGCCAAAGAAGATATATATATATTTTTTTTTTTTTCATTCATTTCAAGATACACAAATGAAACTATCTAATGAAAAGTAAATCTTTGAAATCTTATCAAAATATAAAATTACTGTACAGTGCAAACATCACAGAAACACTGAAATGAATATTGTCATGTTGTTAATTGTTGTTTTGAAATGATGTTGTATTTTTATTTTGCAATGTTTAAACTTTACAGAATTTTTTTAATAAGATTGCAAAGATTTATTGTTCATTAGATACTGAGCCTTAAATTGTCATTTATAAGGGATTTATCAACTATAAACAGTCCTTAGGTCACAAAACTGCATGAAGTTGTGTTATTATAGCATTTACTAACACACATGGTTACAATTACTATATGCCTGAATATAACATGTATAAATGTTCATTTGAATAGTTTATTAATCATTTAATAACTCATTCTGAATTATCTTAAAAACCACCAACTACTCTTATATACAAATAGTTTGTAAATAATGCAATACATAATATAGTAATGAAAAATGAATCAGTAACAAAGCATGAAAATACAATTAAGTCAAGTCAAGAATACAGCGTTTGAAGCTGTATTTATAAACTGCTTCCTAAAGTCTATTAATGTAGAGTTAGTGCTAAACTAATGATGTATAGTGTATACTTACTATAAAAGTGTTATTCAGATTTTTTATCTAAAGAGCCGAGATTCAGTTTTTAATATAAACAATCCAAAGCTGACCAATCTCTGGTTTTTAGAGCCAATGGTTCAGCTTTCACCACAGCATGTTCTTCCTGTTTGCTCCAGGATCTTCTCTTTATGGGACCTATGGGTGGTTAAAATATAAAAAAGTGGTTTTAGTTGCATAAATGTTCAGTCATTTTTACAACATGTGCTGTTATGTTAGTTTAATATTGTGATAGAAATTGCTAGAAAAATATGTCTTGCCTATTATTAAAAATACTTAAGATGGAGATGGATTAAAAAATACTTCCTATTAACTTCAAATCTGGTTAATGGGGTTACACTTTATTCCATAGTCCAGTTTAGACATTCTTCTAACTATGCGTAACTCTGCAACTACGTTAATTATCTCACCGTAAAGTATTATGTATTAGAGTATTTGCATACTGTTAGAATGTTCAATAAGACTAACGCTCATCTGATTATCAGTAGAGTATTAGCAGACTGTTAGCTCAAGTTTAGCTCAAAACACTACACTGTAACACATATCTGTTAATTACCAGTTCCTGTATTTTGTGATTTACAAGTGGGGTTTTTTTTGTGTGTGGTGGTGAATTGCATTATGGGATGTTGATCTCTGCTCTGTGAACTTTTGATGTTGAAAATTCAACTCTACAGTTTAACAAAGTGACTTTTACTGACATTTTAGTAGTTTGAAATAATATAATGTATAAGAAATAATATATAGAGATAAATAAGTCTTTAGAATAACAGAAAATGTACCGGCAGTTTATTACAAGGTTTCTGTAGCATAATATACAACACCAACCCAAACAAAAAGTCACTTTTTTTTACTTTTTAAGATTAAAAGTTGTTGGAAGAAAGATCAAGATCCCATAATGCAATTCAAGAGCAGAAACAAACAGATTTCATAAAAACAAATTATGAAAAACTGCTAATTTAATTATTATTACTTATTTTTATTAATTTTAGAGTGTAGAGTATTAGCTGACAGTTAAGGTTACCTCAATAAAACTGACTCTCATTGGTCTCAGTAAATAGTACAGCAGACTGTTAGGTTACGCTCAAAATTTGTACAATATGACTAACTCTTTATAAATTTAGTAGAGCATTAGCAGTGTTGATTCTAACAGACAGTCTAATGGCTGTTAGTTGACAAGTAGTTGCAGTTACTTGTAGTTAGTAGTAGTAGTAGTAGTAGTAGTAGTAAAGTAAATTATCAAAATAAAGTGTAACCAGATATGCAATTAGTATATTTTTCCAAAGTATTTAGCAATATTGTTTAACTAACATGAAATGAGACATCAAGTGCAACTGTACTGAAATCATCATAGAAGTAATGTGCTTCTGTCCTGTTTTAACCTACATGTTATGTTGTAAGAATTGAAATATTGCATATATTCTGATATCTTTGACAATTCAAAACATGAGCTGAAAACAGAGACTGGTAACTTCACAACTCAGCAAGGGGTATGCGGGAAAAACCAGTTCCTGCTGCATTTGCATCTGAAACTCAGCTTCATCCCCCAACTCACGCATATGGTCATTTCAATGTTTGAATGTTTTAGATTAACCAAACTGACTTTAATTATCATGTTTGATATCATTTGAAATGTCTCAGTGCAATTGGTACAATGGTCTCATTCTCTCAGAAATAGACATAATCAGAACAATAAATATATAACTTCAGGCATCTTTTGAACCACTGTGAGGGGTGTGACACTAAGTGTGAATGCCTTTTGTTATACATTCACACCCCCTTCCTTGAGGGAATTCTTGGATTATTTAAGGTAAGGACTAAGGCCCCGTTTACACTAGTGCGTTTTAGTTTTAAAACGGCGTTTTAGAATGAAAACTATCCGCGTCCACACTCGCGTTTCACCCAGCGTTTCTGAACTGCTCTCCGTCCACACCAAAACGCTGAAAACGCACATCACGTGACCACACACACACTCTCAGGCAATCGCTGCAGCCCATCTACCCAGATGAGAGCTGTGCTAGTCGGACTTCTCATCAAGCATCTCCCGCTGGATCTAACCTCACTATATTTATTAAACGGAATATTTCTTTCATCTTGTTGTCTTTATTTAACGACATATTCATTGGACATTGGAATCTATTACTTGTTCTCAGGTAACGTGTTTTGGCTAAGCGCAAAGATAAGTTAATGATTAATGTAACCACGTAGCCTACATTCTGTATATTGACTGATCGCTTGCCTTTTTTTCCTATAATGTATAAACTTATTGTATGTTATACTTTTATAATGGCCATTATCGATTAAAACTGATATTCAGCAAAGAGAGGGTGTGTTTCGTATTTTCACTGAAATTGAAAGGAGGCAGTTGTTATCGGCTCCGTTTTGTTATAAATATGCACACAGTGAAGATGACGCTCATATTTGCAGCACGGCGCCTCAACGTTTCTGCTGTCTGTTTAGTTGTTAATATTAAAATGAAAATAGGCAGTTCCTTATATCATGTTTACATTTTATTGTTGAGAAAGTAAAACAACGTAGCCAGGGTGATGTGAATGAAGTTATAAAGTACACTGTTGCCTTTGAAGATTTACCCGTGTCCTCGGTATAGTCTGTTTTCCATATCAAACTGAGAAGAAGAGACTGCAGCCATGATCAAACTTGCGAAGTTTTAACTTACACGGAGAAGATGCAGGACTGAACTGTGCGTGTTAGGCTACTTAATATTCAGGAAAAGCCCCAATCAGAGAGGCGAATGTCTGCAGCCCCGCCTCCGTTTTTAAATGTCTCCGTTTTCCATCATCCACACTGAGACGGAGCAGCTGCGTTTCAGAATGAAAACGGCCTCTCCAGCGTTTTCGAAACGCTCCGTTTTCGGCGCTCGAGAACTCCGGCGTAGTGTGGACGGATGGCGTAACCGTAGCAAAACTTATGCGTTTTCAAACTAAAACGCACTAGTGTAAACGGGGCCTAAGAAAAGCTCAGGGCGATTCTGCCTAACCAGATCAGCCCATAACATGGGGTCTGCCCCATGTTATGTATATTACGAAGTCAGGAATGCATCTTTTTCATCTTGGACTTATCTTTGATAATTTGATGTTTTGTATTGATCATTTATGAATTGACTGATTGAATTGGCATAATACATTTACCTGACTAATAAATTGTAATGTTTGACCATATTTTGCTCACTCTGTAATTATTAATTCAAGTAGATTACGCTGTATCCTTGTTTCCGCACGTCTTGCGTCAGGTCAGTAGACGGACTAAAATCCAATTGAGATGGAGCATTGGCACACTAATTGTGTTTTAGCGATCCGGCTGACTCTTGATATTGATTCATGTGTACTTAGGTGGAAAGGGCGATAATTTCCGTCTAGGTCAACAAGGTGTTGCACGACTAACCTAGATTGGGTACCCGACCTTTGTTTGAAGGTAATATCATTCTAAATTAAGTTCATATGGGAAACCATGGGCTTGGTGAAAACCAAAGTTACTATAGAGTCCAGTAGTCGGGTACATTTATATTAATGCCCTAACCTCTAATTAGAAATGATGATTGTCTTAACTCAAAGGTGTACATCTAAGCGGGACTAACTAAAGTATTTTAGAACGAGCGCGCTGGTAGCGGCCATCTAAAGTATTAGTCAATTTACCTCTGTTTAATATTCAAGACTGACCAGAGTGTGACCGTGAGGGACGCCTTCGGCCGAGGCGATTTCTCTGAGCGACATGAGCACCCGAATGAACGGATGTAATAGTTACTAGTGAAGACAAACGGTTCAAACATTTATCTAAATTACATATTGATATAATCTTCTTAATGTTTTATGATTGGAGTCAGATAAAACGAGGATAAATATATTAATATTCTAAACCACCTCATACTAAAATTGGAGTCAGATATGAGTTAAGTTTAATATAAATCAACATTGTGCACTGGAAAGACCGAACATGCAGTGAACCTTCATCCACCAGTGGACACCGGCATTGGGCCAACTGGGTGGACCTTACAATGTAAATGAGCTTGTGCATTTGGACTTGTACAAAAACACAAGTCAGTCACAAATTAACTTTAATGATCATACCTCTCTTTTTTGTGAATGCTGGGTCTGCTTCACTATCTTCACAGACACTGTACCATGGTGATGATACTTGAGGGGACTCTGAAAGTAAAAATCAAGTCTGAGAGTTGACTTCTCTGCATAAAGCTTACCAAAATATTTATTTGATTTTGTGTTGTTCTTTTTAATGGGTAAAAGCGTGTGATGGTAGCTTAAAAATAGTTTTCAAACATAGCACATACATATCATGATAAAAATAAACATTCTGAAAAAAGAAAAAATCTGATCAGAAAAATAAATAATATTTTTACCTTTTAGACTGGACTTCACCTCCTCCAAAATCACAATCCACTGTAACTTTCTCTGAATGTAAAAACCCACACAAAAATATATCATTTAAAACAATATGATAAATATGTTTGCAAATACAAATGTGTATATAACATCCAGAAAATCTTGCACTGTATTACATGTTTGTGTGTAAACCCACGATTTGATCAAGATTCCACCCTTTAAAATCTTCTGAGCGTCTGTTTTCAAGTCCCAGAAAAACTGAGTTGTGGGAACAGAGCAGTTCTCTTCTGCAGTCATACAGTCATAACACACACATAAATATGAAGAGTTTGGTTGCAAAATGCGATAAACGGCATTTTTTGACATTTGGATTTTATTATTGGAAATCACTGTTCAGATGTACCTTAATCTATGTGTGAATTGCTGCCATTAATAACATTTAAGAATGCACATTTTAGGCCAAGTACAAAACGTATTTTTTTTCACAAAACGCAATATCCGTCAGACCAGTTTCTTTACAAAGTGCGATATAACAGTTAGAGAACGTTCAGGATGCGGCGCGAGCTCAGCATCCCCTGGGAAGAGAGTCATCGCCGGTGAAGTGCTCAGAGTTTGCTCATTGATTTAGCGATAGAAGATGAAGTCTTCAACTTCACAAAAAATTATAAAAAGGCCACAAAAATGGACCAGAATAAGATACTTCTGCGTCAACAATACACAAATGCAGCAGGGAACGAGTCTCCGCTGATGTCAAGAGAAGGCCTAGGAGCGCCTTTTTTCCTACTCCCCATCACAAGATACCTGTCTGCAAGTGTCCTTTATAAGTTTATTTTTTAAATAATTTCTTACATGTAGCTGAGTAGCCTATCTGAAGATTTATTTATGCGGTTGCACCTATTATTTAAAATTAATTCTTGTTGTTGTTGATTTATTACAAAGGAACTTAAAGGGCACATGTTGTTATGGAGAAAACGGTTTAGCTTTTTCACAACCAAATAAATAAGCTATTATTATTATTACAGTGAAATAATTCATTAAATATGACATAGCGAGGCAAGTTTGTGTCACGGACTCAGCTCCGCCCGCTCTAATCATACAGGTTTGGTTTTCTGCAGCGGTGTGGAAGGAGCCGCCCCCCACTCTTTCTGTACCAAGCTAAAGGTCATTTATCTAACTAACTTAATCTTACTTATCAAACAAAACATTGATTCACTAGCTTTTGGTAATGGTATTAATGTAGTATAATATAGCCTAAGGTGGATGTAGCATTTTGCAAAAAAAAAAAAATAAAGTTATGTTATGTTGTGTACATTCTGGCCAAATCTAACTTAGAATCTTATTATTATTAATCAATCTTTGCATATATTATTCCATGTTTGACAATGTGGGTTGGATTAATATGTAGCATTTTGGCATGTTTTTTTTACTTAATTATAGACATAAAATTAAATAAAAAATATCCTGGATTTGAAAATATTGTGTTCCTGGCCTTCACTGAGCTCAAGTTATAGTTTAATGTACAGAAATTGTGAATGAACTTGACTGTTGATGTCCTGAAAAATAATGTCAAAATTACCAACATTTTTTTAAATGGATATATCTCGTTCTGCAATGAAACTCTTTATATACAGTTGAAGTCAGAATTATTAGCCCCCCTGAATTATTAGACAGCTTGTTTATTATTTCCCCAATTTCTGTTTAACGGAGAGAAGATTTTTTTCAACACATTTCTAAACATAATAGTTTTAATAACTATTTCTAATAATCATTTCTAATAATGGACTTATTTTCTCTTTGCCATGACGACAGTAAATAATATTAGACTAGATATTCTTTAAGACACTTCTGTACAGCTTAAAGTGAAATTTAAAGGCTTCACTAGGGTAGTTAGGTTAACTAGGCAGGTTAGGGTAATTAGTCAAGTTATTGTATAACGATGGTTTGTTCTGTAGATTATCGAGAAAAAAATATAGCTTAAAGAGGCTAATAATTTTGTCCCTTAAATGGTGTTTAAAAAAATGTAAACTGTTTTTATTCTAGTCAAAATAAAACAAATAAGACTTTCTCCAGAAGAAAAAATATTATCAGACACACTGTGAAAATTTCCTTGCTCTGTTAAACATCGTTTAGGAAATATTTAAAAAAGAAGAGAAAAATTCCAAGGGGTCTAATAATTCTGACTTCAACTGTATATATATATATATATATATATATATATATATATATATATATATATATATATATATATATATATATATATATAGTTTAATGTACAGATATATATGAAAGTATATACAGTTGAAGTCAGCCCACCTTTTTAAAACTTTTTTACAAATATTTCCCAAATGATGTGTAACAGAGCAGGGAATTTTTTCATAGTATGTCTGATAATATTTTTTTCTTCTGGAGAAAGTCTTATTTGTTTTATTTCAGCTAGAATAAAAGCAATTTTAATTTTTTATGAACCATTTTAAGGTCAATATTATTATCCCTCCAATAACTTGCCTAGTTACCCTAATTAATTTAGTGAAGCCTTTAAATGTCACTTTAAGCTGAATAGAAGTGTCTTGAAAAATATCTAGTCAAATAATATTTACTGTCATCATGGCAAAGAGAAAATAAATCAGTTATTAGAGATGAGTTATTAACACTGTTATGATTAGAAATGTGTTTAAAAAATCTGCTTTCCATTAAACAGAAATTTAGTACAAGAAATAAACAAGGGGGCTAATAATTCTGACTTCAACTGTATATAATTAAAAATATATATTTATATATAATTTTATAAATACTTTATATAAAATTATTTTATATATTTTTATATATAATTTTTTATTTTTATTTTGAAATATATAATTTAGACAGTAGTACTCAAGGGTCCAGGGGTCTGTTCTTCGGACCTCGCTAAAATAATCTAAGAATATATTACAGATCCTGGATCTTTTAATCTTGATAACTCATCTTAGGCTAATTTGGTTCTTCAAAAAAGTTTGCGAATCAGATTAAACTGATCTGAGAGGTGTTGTGACTGTGTGTCGTGACAGATCTATCGATCCTCAAAATCATTATCAGCAATGCAACGATTGGCTGACGGCACAGCAGCGTGATGACATCTGATTAATGGACAGTTATCAAAATTACATGAAATCCGTAGTAAACGGTTCGTTAAATCTGATATGCAATAACAGAGTTATGAGTCACTAGCTGGAGCAGAGCAGTTCTCTTCCTCTGTCATATGGTCATCCTTCAATATAAGCTGTATATAAAAAAAATATATATTAGTTAGACAGCAGTACTCAAGGGTCGCGGTCCCCACTATGTCAGACCTTACTGTGTGTGTATTGAGGACTAAGTGTCTTTCACAGCTTCTCTAACATGCCTCTGGTCCCCACAATGTTCACCAATTAGGACACACACTCTGTTTCATTTCTATATTTTGATTAAGTTAAATAATTACAATTAAATACACCACTACTACAACAACCACTACTATTACTACTACAACTAATAATATTAATAATAATAATAATAATAATAATAATTGTTATTATTATTATTATAAACACACCTCATCAGAGTTGTGGGTCTCCTACTGGAGCAGAGCAGTTCTCTTCCTCTGTCATATGGTCATCCTTCCATCCTTCAATAAAAGCTGAATAAAAAAAATATATATATATATATTAGTTAGACAGCAGTACTTAAGGGTCCCGGTCCCCACTACGTCAGACCTTACTGTGTGTGTGTTCAGGACTAAGTGTGTTTCACAGTTTCTCTAACATGCCTCTGGTCCCCACAATGTTACACTAGTGCATACATTCATACATTAGGACACACACTCTGTTTCATTTCTATATTTTGATTAAGTTAAATAATTACAATTAAATGCACTACTACTACAACAACAACAACTATTACTACTACTACTACTACTACTAATAATAAAAATAATAACAACAACATTAAACACACCTCATCAGAGAGTTGTGGGTCACGTACTGGAGCAGAGCAGTTCTCTTCCTCTGTCATATGGTCATCCTTCAATCAAAGCTGAATAAAAAAAATAAAAAAATATATATTAGTTAGACAGCAGTACTCAAGGGTCGCGGTCCCCACTATGTCAGACCTTACTGTGTGTGTATTCAGGACTAAGTGTCTTTCACAGCTTCTCTAACATGCCTCTGGTCCCCACAATGTCAGTGCATATGTTCACAAATTAGGACACACACTCTGTTTCATTTCTATATTTTGATTAAGTTAAATAATTACAATTAAATACACCACTACTACAACAACAACTACTATCACTACTACAACTAATAATAATAATTATAATAATAATAATAATAATAAAAATAATTGTTATTATTATTATTATAAACACACCTCATCAGAGTTGTGAGTCACGTGCTGGAGCAGAGCAGTTCTCTTCCTCTGTCATATGGTCATCCTTCAATATAAGCTGAAAATAAAAAAAATATATATTAGTTAGACAGCAGTACTCAAGGGTCGCGGTCCCCACTATGTCAGACCGTACTGTGTGTGTATTCAGGACTAAGTGTGTTTTACAGCTTCTCTAACATGCCTCTGGTCCCCACAATGTCAGTGCATATGTTCACCAATTAGGACACACACTCTGTTTCATTTCTATATTTTGATTAAGTTAAATAATTACAATTAAATACACCACTACTACAACAACAACTACTACTACTACTACTACAACAACTAGTAATAATAATAATAATAATAATAATAATAACAACAACAACAACAACAATATTAATAAACACACCTCATCAGAGAGTTGTGGGTCTCGTACTGGAGCAGAGCTGTTCTCTCCTTCTGTCATATGGTCATACTTCAGCAAACCTGAATATAAAAATATATATAGTTAGACAGCAGTACTCAAGGGTTCCAGTCCCCACTATGTCAGACCGTACTGTGTGTGTGTTCAGGACTAAGTGTGTTTCACAGCTTCTCTAACATGCCTCTGGTCCCCACAATGTTACACTAGTGTATATGTTCATACATTAGGACACACACTCTGTTTCATTTCTAGATTTTGATTAAGTTAAATAATTACAATTAAATGCACTACTACTACAACAACAACTACTATTACTACTATTACTAATAATAATAATAACAACAACAATAATAAACACACCTCATCAGAGTTGTGAGTCTCGTACTGGAGCAGAGCAGTTCTCTTCCTCTGTCATATGGTCAACTTTCAATATAAGCTGAATATAAAAAAAATTATATTAGTTAGACAGCAGTACTCAAGGGTTCCGGTCCCCACTATGTCAGACCGTACTGTGTGTGTATTCAGGACTAAGTGTGTTTCCCAGCTTCTCTAACATGCCTCTGGTCCCCACAATGTTACACTATTGCATACATTCACCAATTAGGACACACACTCTGTTTCATTTCTATATTTTGATTAAGTTAAATAATTATAATTAAATGCACTACTACTACAACAACAACAACTATTACTACTTCTACTACTACTACTACTAATAATTATTATTATTATTAAATTTAAACACACCTCATCAGAGGGTTGTGGGTCTCCTACTGGAGCAGAGCAGTTCTCTTCTTCTCGTCATATGATCATACTTCAATGAAAGCTGAATATAAAAAACAAAAAATAATAATTAGACAGTAGTACTCAGGGCTCCTGGTCCCCACTATGTCAGACCGTACTGTGTGTGTATTCAGGACTAAGTGTGTTTCACAGCTTCTCTAACATGCCTCTGGTCCCCACAATGTTACACTATTGCATATGTTCATAAATTAGGACACACACTAAGTTAAATAATTACAATTAAATGCACTACTACAGCAACAACATCTACTACTACTACTACTACTAATAATAATAATAATACTAATACTAATAAACATACCTCATCAGAGAGTTGTCGGAGCAGTTCTCTTCTGCAGTCATATGGGCATCCTTCAATGAAAGCTATTTAAAAACAGCTTTGTTATATAAGTCATGTCATGACTATAAAGCTTTCATGACAGTCTTATGAACCCCCCTTTAAAGTAAAGCATTACCCAATTAATTAAACTTTTTTACCCATTAAGACAAGAAGAAGATATTAAGAGATTGATTTCATTATCTCTTATGGATGATGCAAACTCTATATTTTTTAACAGATTTACCCTTTATCTATATTAACATTAAAAAACTCTTAGCTTTGCTGAATGTATTAAGGATTAAAGTATTAAGTGATCAAAATGTCAAACCTTTCTCCAAGGCCAATCACATGCGCCATAGTCAAATGTTATTTCCTCTCCAAAGAAAATATCCCTGATTGCAAAATGGCACAAATGAGGTTTTCTCTGAACAACGATCTTATTGACAGTGCAGTTAGGGTGCAGATCGTCCTCATGATCGGCATCAATGCTGCAAAACTAAGAGAAAAGAGCAAGCAACATTTTAATTATGCCCTCTCATAGCAATAAAAAGCTAAACTATGGCATGAATACAAACAGAATGAATATAATATATACATGTACATTTGAATGGGGAAAACACTTAACCACCTGTTCTTGTTTTACCATATAAAGTCAAACATAAAGACAGTATTTTTATTATTATCTCATCTATGCTTTGCTTCCACAAGCTCTATCATTTGTACTCAACCACAAAACTTCCTTTAATAAATGTGGACAATGCAAACTCTGACCTAAAAGTTTTAATGAAACGTGTAGGGTTAAAAAACTACAAAAACCTCACATTAGCATCCTCTCTGTGTGTGAATTATAAATACAGTAAACCTTTTGAAGTGGATCAGAACCTTTCAACAATGTTGTTCTAATACTATTGAACACCTGTTCTTCTTTCTTAGGACAGTTTTAAAGAACTTTTTTTCCACTTCAATTGTTTACAGGTCACACTTTACAATCAGGTTTTATTAGTTAATGTACTTACTAACATGACCTAGTAATGAACAATGCATGTACAGCATTTATTAATCAGTTTAACATTTACTAATTACTAATGCATTATTCAAATCTAAATTCATGCTTGTACCAGTAATAATGCATTGCAATAATTAATGCATTGTGCGTGTTCAACTAGTAATGAACAACTTTTTTTTCATCAACTAAAGTTAACAAACATGAACAAATACTGTAATAAAGTATTATTTATTGTTCATGTTAGTAAATGCATTAACCAGCATTAACTAATTTAACCTCATTGTAAAAGGCTACTAGTTGACAGCAAATAAATAAATAAAACACACACAGTGATCATTTATGTACTTTTATATATGTTTTACACTAAGTTGGAGTTTATTATAATTATTTATCTAAAATAAAACGTTTCTACACGTCATAGAACAATAAATTAAGTACATTTCTAGGACCAGATAGCCCCACATTTTAATTATAACCTCTATATTACTACATTAACGTATAAATAGTATATAATAGTGTTATTTCAGGATTAACGTTAAATGTTTAAAGCAATTAACCATTTAAAAAGTACGATACAAGAACTATGAAAACATACCTTAGTAACCTTCTATATATTCGGTTTCCAGTGAATGGGTCTTGTCAGTGGAGCTGGTGATGTGTTTCTCCGCATCTTTTAATGGTTTTATCCTCCGTCGATCCATTTAGCCGCCCGGTGATTGGTGACTGTCTGACCGCGGCTCATGCACTCCACCCCGGCCTCTGACTCACGTAGCACCGGGCAGTTAGCACGTTAGCACATTAGCGCGAGTAACTTTTACTCGTGTAAACAAGTTAAATTACATACCGAACTGTAGTTTGTGTCTTATCAGTGTTATATTAATACGTAATTTGAAACAACCTCGATTAAAACACCCAGTAAATTCGTTAAAACATTTAATTAACTATACCTGATAACTGTCAAAATATGCAACATAAGTATTTGTCATATAACCTATTTTATTACATTATGATGGTGAAAAACATTCTAACTTACCCAAAAATTCGAATAATTTGATGATAGATCTTAATTAAGTTTATTAAAGTCGGATTCATTTATGAGATTGCGCATGTGCAGTAGGCAGAGTGTGTGAATAGCGCCAAGTGTGTGTCAGGGTGCAGTACCGCCATCCGACTACAGGACCGCTATAGAGCAGTGCGCCGACACACACTTACACACTCAATTCAGGTAAATGGTCAAGGTGGGGATCAGTGAAAAAAACTGCACTAGGCATATCAGCAACGCGCCCTGAGTCTTTTAAAGGCAAAACATAGTGGGGACCGGGCCATCGGTCCCCACTATGTTTTTGGTCCCCACTTTGTGAGTGTGCTATCATGCTGAGGTCCCCACCATGTAATAAAAACAAACACACACACACACACACACACACACACACACACACACACATAGACACACACACACACACACGCACACACACACACACACACACACACACACACACACACACACACACACACACACACACACACACACACAAATCTCTGTCCTGCCTCGTGCATCACCAGCAAAGGTTTAATTGTCTTAAATGCTAAACATATGACATTTGACTGGTACATAGTGGTTGCTAGGGTATTTTGAGTTGTTCCTAGGGTGTTGCTCGCTATGCAGATACAGAAGTAATCTCAGTGGTTGCTAGGGTATTTTGAGTTGTTGCTAGAGTTTTCCCCGCTATGCAGATTCAGAAGTAATCTCAGTGGTTGCTAGGGTATTTTGAGTTGTTGCTAGAGTCTTGCTCGCTATGCAGATACAGAAGTAATCTCAGTGGTTGCTAGGGTATTTTGAGTAGTTGCTAATGTGTTGCTCGCTATGCAGATACAGAAGTAAGCTCAGTGGTTGCTAGGGTATTTTGAGTTGTTGCTAGGGTGTTGCTCGCTATGCAGATACAGAAGTAATCACAGTGGTTGCTAGGGTATTTTGAGTTGTTGCTAGGGTGTTGCTCGCTCTGCAGTTTCAGAAGTAATCTCAGTGGTTACTAGGGTATTTTGAGTTGTTGCTAGGGTGTTCCACGCTATGCAGTTTCAGAAGTAATCTCAGTGGTTGCTAGGGTATTTTGAGTTGTTGCTAGGGTCTTGCTCGCTATCCAGATACAGAATTAATCTCAGTGGTTGCTAGGGTATTTTGAGTTGTTGCTAGGGTGTTGCTCGCTATGCAGATACAGAAGTAATCTCAGTGGTTGCTAGGGTATTTTGAGTAGTTGCTAATGTGTTGCTCGCTATGCAGATACAGAAGTAATCTCAGTGGTTGCTAGGGTATTTTGAGTAGTTGCTAGGGTGTTGCTAGCTTTAAAGCTTCAGAAGTAATCTCAGTGGTTGCTAGGGTATTTTAAGTTGTTGCTTGGGTGTTGCTAGCTATAAAGCTTCAGAAGTAATCTCAGTGGTTGCTAGGGTATTTTGAGTTGTTGCTAGGGTGTTGCTCGCTATGCAGATACAGAAGTAATCTCAGTGGTTGCTAGGATATTTTGAGTTGTTGCTAGGGTGTTCCACGCTATGCAGACACAGAAGTAATCTCAGTTGTTGCTATGGTATTTATAGTTGTTGCTAGGGTGTTGCTCACCATGCAGTTTCAGAAGTAATCTCAATGGTTACTAGGATATTTTGAGTTGTTGCTAGGGTGTTGCTAGCTATAAAGCTTCAGAAGTAATCTCAGTGGTTGCTAGGGTATTTTGAGTTGTTGCTAGGGTGTTGCTAGCTATAAAGCTTCAGAAGTAATCTCAGTGGTTGCTAGGGTATTTTGAGTTGTTGCTAGGGTGTTGCTAGCTATAAAGCTTCAGAAGTAATCTCAGTGGTTGCTAGGGTATTTGGAGTTGTTGCTAGGGTGACCATTTTAGAACCATTTGGGATTGAAAGAAGATTTTCAAACTTACTTTCATAGAATGTCCAGGGTCATCAACAGCAATGACATCATCATCCCATTTGCATAATGGCCAGCTATTGGTCAGTGTTTCTAGCATATTATCTATGTAGCCATCTCGACACTTTTCTGCAAAACAAAACCACAAAACATGGAGCTCATGGCAGGACAGGGTATTTATTTCTGACATTTCCAGATGTGTGGGGTTATTTTTAATGCTCGTGAGAGACAGAGATCAGCTCTTCTGCTCTAGGATTTATGATCGGTTTTCCCATGATCATGTTCTGGAGAAAAATAAATAAATAAATTAATCAGTGTAAAAAAGCATCTTGATGAGAAGAGTGGGATGGTGATCACTCTATTTATATGCTTTTCATTTAGCAATGCAGGGATTTCCTTTCATCACACACACAATACTACACTCCTTGAACAAAGTATATGTTTATAAATTATTCCTATATAGACCCACATGGATTTAGATTTTTCTGTTATAGTTAATATAGTATATTTTTATTGTATTTTGTCACATCATTTATAACACATTCAAAGCTTTAATTTATTATACATTTAACATATTTAATAATAATAATAATAATAAGAAAAAATATACATTATTAAATATATATATATATATATATATATATATATATATATATATATATATATATATATATATATATATATGTTATTATTTTTGTTTGTTGAATTATATTTTCTACCTTATTACTTTTATTTAAATGAGCAGATGTGCTTTTAAGTCACAGAAATATATATTAGATAGATAAAAGCTGTTCTTCTTCAACTATAGACCCACATGGATTCAGATTTTTCTGTTATAGTTAATATAGTATATTTTTATTGTATTTTGTCACATCATTTATAACACATTCAAAGCTTTAATTTATTATACATTAAACATATTTAAAATAGTAAGAAAAAAATATACATTATTAAATATATATATATATATATATATATATATACATACAATATATGTTATTATTTTTGTTTGTTGAATTATATTTTCTACCTTATTACTTTTATTTAAATGAGCAGATGTGCTTTTAAGTCACAGAAATATATATTAGATAGATAAAAATTTATACTCAGCTATTTTAAACCTAATAATATTAAAATATTAATATTAATAATAATAATAATAAAATAGTAATAAAATTATTATTATTATTATTATTATTATTATTATTATTATTATTATTTATTTATTTATAATTTTTTATAATTCTTGTTATCATCATCATTAATAATAATAATAATAATAATAATAATAAAACTGGAGCACCCAGAGGAAACCCACGTAAACGCAGGGAGAACATGCAAACTCCACACGGAAACACCAACTGAGCCGAGTCCCAAACCAGCAACCCAGCGACCTTCTTGCTATGAGGCGACAGCACTACCTACTGCGCCACTGCTTCGCCCCATTTTAAACCCACCCCAGCTTAATGTTATCCGGAAATAAATCCTAAATGATCAACTAAAGGCAAATCTGTCTGTTATTAGGCTGTAAAAGGAAGCAGGAACAGAAAAAAAGTGAACTTACATGTTAATTCCACGTGGTCAAAGTCCATTAGAGTAGATTTAATAGAGCGAAAGCCTTAATTCAGTACTGGCAGACTCACAGTCAGTGTCTCCACAGTGACCTGCATGAAAATCATTAAACATCGGAAGGGGAAATACAGTATATTTAAAGGCTTTTAAAGTAGAAATTAACTACATTATGGTTATGCACATTTATACAATACATTTAAAGTGCACCTATTATGCACAAATCACTTTTATACAGGGTTAAAACTCATAAAACTTTTAAATATCCAGCCTCTAGTGGCGAACATGAGCTAATCGTATTTGTTATAATCAGACTTGCTAAAAACAGAAACACTTTGATTGACATTCTCCCTTTGTATGATGTCATCAGAAGGGGAAAGCCCCGCCCAGTACTGCCCATCTCTCCCTCATTAGCATAAGCAGCAGCCCTGAGTGAGAAGCAGCCATCTGTCCATTAGCCTTTAGAGTGTTTGAGCTGCTGAAGATAATGTCAGCATAGACTCAGAGAATTATAGATGTGGAGTTTTAGAAGAAGCACAAATGAACAGCGACTGGAGTCTCCATAGACTGACAGAAGCATGAAGCACACACTCACGCTGAAGCACACATGACCAGCACTGAGACTGCAGCTAGTCCTGTTTTACATCTGTCACTGTGCTGACACACAGGCGTCTATAGGTCCGCCTTCTTGATTAAAAGAGCACAATCTCATTTGCATTTAAAGCAACAGTCACCAAAACGCCACAATTAGAATCAAAGTCTTACAGGGTCAGTTTACAGAGTTACAAAACATTATCTGTGTGATATTTTGAGCTCAAACTTCTCATACACACTCTAGAAACATCAGAGACTTATTTTACATCTCATATATATATATATATATATATATATATATATATATATATATATATATATATATATATATATATATGTATATATATATGTATGTGTATATATATATATGTATATATATATATGTATGTGTGTGTATATATATATATGTATGTATATATATATATATATATATATATATATATATATATATATATATATGTATATATGTATGTATGTATGTATGTATGTATGTATGTATACACACACATATATATATATATATATATACATACAGGATAACAGTATTCCCTGTGGCCTCGTGCCAACGCACGCCTTCCACCAGTGCTGATATACAGCCATATCGCACTGCTACTCATGTGATATTGCTCATATATATATATATATATATATATATATATATATATATATATATATATATATATATATATATATATATATATATATATATATATATATATATATATATATATATACACATATAAGGGGCATAATAGGACTTTAAGTGCATGAGGACTGAGTGGATTATATTAAACATGTTTGACTGAGTGTTCTGCATTAATGCACTTGTGTGAAGTAATGTTCATGTGCTTCAGCTGAATTTGCTTTAAAGTGCTGCATTCTGGGCCTGCATTCATAAAACATTTAATAATGAAACAGTTCTCCTGAAGAGAAGTAAAAGTTTAAAGCCTCCACAAAGCTGCAGAGGCAAACTTTACTCGTGGAGAGACGTCTGAAGCTGAGAGCGAGGGCGGGGCTGAGTTCTTTGCTATGGTGATGTCTGCATGATTATCAACTAAGCACACAGTGATTGGCTGATGGGGAAGGGGGAGGAGCGTCGGTCAGAGATGTAATGATGGAAAATTTGCAGAGCTTATTAGAGCTGATATTATGTTTTCTTAGTTAAAATAAAGATTTAATACTTTTTTGTATATATTTTTAATCTTTCATTCATTCATTCATTCATTTTCTGCCACTTTTCCGGAGCAGGGCAGCAGTCTTAGGAGACAACCCCAGACTTCCCTCTCCCTAGACACTTCCTCATCCTCCTCCGGGGGGATCCTGAGGCGTTCCTAGGCCAGATGAGACACATAGTCCCTCTAGCGTGTCCTGGGTCTTCCCCGAGGCCTCCTCCGTGTGGGACATGCCTGGAACACCTCCCTAGGTAGGCGTCCAGGAGGCATCCAAAACCAGTTGACTTCTCTGGACGTGGAAGAGCAGCAGCTCTACTCCGAGCTCCTCCCGGGTGTCAGAGCTCCTCACCTTATCTATAAGAGTGTGTCCTGCCACCCTGCGAAGGAAACTCATTTCGGCCGCTTATATCAGAGATCTTGTCCTTTTGGCCATGACCCAAAGCTCATGATCATAGGTGAGAGTAGAAACATAGACTGACCGCCAGTAAATCGAGAGCTTTGCCTTTCGGCTCAGCTCCTTCTTCACCACAACGGACCAGTACATCAACCACATTACTGCTGCTGCTGCACCAATCCGCCTGTCCATCTCATGCTCCATCCTTCCCTCACTCGTGAACAAAATCCCAAGATACTTGAACTCCTCCACCTGGGGTAAGGACTTTCCTCCAACCTGGAGATGGCAAACCACCTTTTTTCGGTGGAGCACCATGGCCTCAGACTCAGAGGTGCTGATTCTCATCCCATCTGCATCACACTCGGTAGCAAACCGCCTCAGTGCATGCTGAAGGTCCATGTCCGATGAAGCCAACAGAACAACATCGTCCGCAAATAACAGAGATAAAATCCTGTGGTTCCCGAACCAGACCCCCTCCAGCCCATGGCTGCACCTTGAAATTCTGTCCATAAAAATTATGAACAACATTGGTGACAAGGGGCAGCCCTGCCGGAGTCCAACATGCACTGGAAAGAAGTCTGACTTATTGCCGGCAAATTTGAACCAGACCCCTACTCTGTTCATACAGGCATGAGACGGCCCTTAACAGAGCGCCCCATACTCACCAGAGCACTCCCCACAGAATGCCACAGTGGACACGGCCTTCTCAAAGTCCACAAAACACATGTGGACTGGTTGGGCATACTCCCATGAACCGTTGAGAACCCTGGTGAGGGTATAGAGCTGGTCCAGTGTACCACGGCCCGTACGAAAACCACATTGTTCCTCCTGGATCCTAAAGTCAACCATCGGCCGGATCCTCCTATCTGGTATATTTAAATAAAGATTTTAAAATGTAGGACATGTTATAATATTGAGAATTGTTATAAGGCCGCCGGTTCAAGTCCCAGCTGGGTCAGTTGGTGTTTCTGTGTGGGGTTTGCATGTTCTCCCTGTGTTGCCATGGGTTTCCTTCAGGTGCTTCGGTTTCCCTCACAGTACAAGCAGATGGGCTGTAGGGGAATTAATTTACTAAATTGGCCTTAGTGTATGAATGAGTGAGTGAGTGTGTGTGTGTGTATATGAATGAGTGTGTGGGTGTTTACCAGTAACACGTTGCGGCTGGAAAGGCATCCACTGCATAAAATATATGCTGGAATAGTTGTCGGTTCATTCTGATGTGGTGACCCCTGATGAATATGGAACTAAGCCGAAGGAAAATGAATGAACGATTATTTGAAAACATATTTCTGACCATATGGGAATTCCTCTGTAATTAAGGCAATTACTTATTAAAAGCTCATAATGGTCAAATGTTTTTATTTTCTTTATAAAGACAGATTGCTGAAATCAGACGCTGTGGTTAGCTCTTATAGTGATTTATGAATCTCTTTATTACTGCTAATGTTTCACTGATTTATCAGCTACTTTTAGTGTTAAACACTTGAAATACTCTTATCACTGCAAAAAATGCTTTTCTTACTCAGAGGTTTTGTTTTGTTTCTAGTCCAAACATCTAAAAATCCTTAAATCAAGAAGCATGATCATGAAACATCAGTGATACATCAATCAAGAAACATGCAAAATAATCTGCCAAAGGGGTGAGTGTATCGGAGGCCAGCTAGTAAAAGCTGTGCAGGTAAACCTCACTCCTCTGACCTCTGTTGTGTAGGACCCAACCCAAGCTCATTCTGGAAACGTAGCCCCGCAGACGTTTCTGGAGACCTCGATTTACGTGGCTGGAGGTACGTATAGACGCGTTTAGTTTTTTTCGAGCGAACGCTGCGGGGCGGTGTGGCGCCGCTCTGCTCCTCCTCTTTGTGCTCGCCGGTCGACGGCTCGCCTCCGAGTGGAGGGCTTTCCCGATGCAACCAGTTTGTCCGCTTAGCTCACAGCGTTGTGTCAGCGGAGGCCCCGGAGGAGGAGCCGGCCGCGGGGACGACGACCGGGATCGAGTCCGGGGAACAGCAGTTCCAGAAATCAGGTAAGATGAAAAGCGGAATCCGAAAAATAAGGGCGAGAACGCAGCGGGATCCGAAAACGCGGTCGAAATCGAAGACGAGGGCTGGACGGCTTTTGCAAACCGTCACTCGGGTTAAGGGAAGGAGGAGGAGGAGGAGGAAGAGGAGGGCGGCTGGGTCGGCCAATCCGGCGGCTTTTCGCGTGAGAACGGCGCGCACTCCCGAGCGGCGCCCGAGACACGAAAAAGCGCGCACAGCGGCCTCTCGCGGATCTGCGAAAACAAAAAACGCTCGAATACATACCTCCCGGGATGTATCTCGCGGTCTGCAGAAACGTCCGCGGGGCTACGTTTCCACAATGAGCCTGGGTTGGTAGGACCGGTGGGGTTACATAATCAAAATAATATTGCTTTCACGTTGAAATAAGATTATTTTGCTTCCCCTATTGGCAGATTATGTTGCTTGTTTTAAGAAAAAACTTCATTTTGACCAGTAAATACTGAAAGATCATACTCAAGTAAAAGTACCATTACTTGCCAAATAGTGGAATATACTCTCAGAAATAAAGTTACAGGAGCTGTCACTATGGCAGTACCTTTTTAAAAAATACATATTTATACAAAAGAGTTCACAGTGGTACCTAAAAGGTGCATATTAGTACCCAAATGTACCTAAAAAGTACCTTTGAGGTACCATTATTGACCCTTTAGGTACAAATATGTACCTTTTAAAAAGTTACTGCCTCAGTGACAGCTCCTTCTGAGAGTGTAGAGTACAAGTCTCTTCTTTAAATATTACTCAAAGTTTGAGTGAAAAGTAGACCTTTTAAAAGTACTTATGAGCAGTGAGTAGTACACTGTAAAAAGCTGATGTAATGGGCTCTATGTGCAGCAAGAGTTTCAAAGCCAACAATACACTTCCGGTGAAAGCTTAATGTGACTATTTTCAGTTTCACAAGGCTGTTTCACAGCATCAATGCTGTAATGTAATTAAAATACATTCAGTTAAATAGACTTAAGCGTTCATTTAGGTGTTCAAGCGTAAAATGAGATGAAAGACCGTTTTAACTACCAGCGCCATCAGTGGCAACAGGCTAACGCAGAAATTCCATCGAAAATACTGGAGTAAAATGAACTGTCATATGTTAAAGACATATGACATATTCATATTGTATATCTAACAGGCAGAGAAGATCACTGATTTTTAAAGAAATCTTAAAGAAAACTTAAACGTGACAATCTTGTAATGGAAAGCATCTAAAGACAACGTTATTTTGATCACCAAAAACAACGTCAAATAACGTTTATATGTGGCTGATTTTAGGTTTTGTTAGAAAAATCCAACATCGAGCCAACATCTTAAACCAACATCATATTGACGTCAAATACTGCCATTTATTCGTCAGGTATGGCAACCAAAATCCATCAAATGATAGACGTCATAGTGGTAGCGTTCACACAACGCCAAGCTGGAACATCATTAGACTTTGATATTTAGTTGAATTTAGGTTGGACGTCAGCCTGATGTTGGGTTCTGACGTCAATCTGATTTTCATTTCCAAACAAAATGTAACGTCTCCATGACACGGGGGTGCAACATCAATTAGTTAGTTAGTTAGTTTATTTATATAGCACATTTTTTACAACACAACGTTGCCCAAAGCACTTTCGGCGAACTGTATGCAATGCAAAAAACGGCGCGTTTAAGGTCTGTTTTCTTTAAAAATCAGCGATCTCCACTAGCTGAGTGATATCCAATATAAAGTGGGTCTCAGATTGTACAAGAAGCACTGCATTAAATTACATTCCCCCCCGCCATGTCTTTATAATATGAGCATTTATTTTACCCCAGTATATTCAATGGAGCTTTTGCGCTAACGTTAGCCTGCCGATTCTGACGGGCGCATGCGAGTAAACTGTTTTTTGTCTTGTTTTACGCTTGAGTAACTAAATGAATGCCAAAGTTTATTTAACTTAATGTATTTTAATGACATTACAACATCAATGCTGTAAAAGGAACCGTATAAAATGGGAAAAACGTTCACAAGGTCACCGGAAAGTTTATCTGTATGGGAAAAACACTAACGTTTGCTCCGCATATACCCCTTTGACATGTGAAACTCCAGCGCAATTACGACCCCGAATATGTAAAGTGTGGATTTATATATTTTGACAACAAAAAAGGCTTAAAACCTCAGGATATGTAGTGAGGTGCTCTCACAAGAGAGCATGAAACCTAAATTAAAACGACATTTAGAAATCAAACATCCCAGTTGCAAGGAAAAACCTGTGGACTATTTTCCAAGACGACTCCAAGAGCTGACGGCATCACAAAAGTGCTGAACATCTTCATGTTCAAAACAAGTTCAAGTACATCTCACTGTGCTCACCGTGTAGCCAAGACCAAGAGAGCCCACACAAAAGCAGAACAGCAAATAACTGCTGATTATTATAAAATGGTTATGATTATTTTAATAATTTTATTTCAGTTTGCTGGTTTCTGTTCAGTTCAGCCAGATCAGTGTTAAAACCCTTAAAGACCGAGACAGCCGCCCGCGGCTAAAAATAAGTATTGCTCTTAAATGTTTAATAACTTTTGATCCGCTGATCCGATTCATACAATTCAAAGATTGGCATAAAGAAGAGAATCTCAGCTTTCCAGTGGACTTTCAGAGGCTCCGGAATCAGTGCGGTTACGCCATCAAAATTTGACAACGCTGATTTGACAAAGAAACGCTCGTCACTGTGTCTCCGGACAAACCAGACATCATACATTGATGCATTGTCCCTCTTTGACACATTATTTATTATTTTCTTATTTTTTTTTATTTGTTCATTGTAAGTGGTGTTGTTTATAGTAACTGAAAATATATTATTTGGAAAAAGTCAAATTTGCTTCACTCTTCTATTATTTTGTAACATTTTTTTTTTTTGTTTAGTTCATTCCCAGAACTTTTGGGCAAATACATTGTCAGTAAATAAATGCATTTTTTCCCCCATAGAAAAACGCCTTGGAATAACATTGAAATAAATTGCTATAACTTGCTCAGGGAATTGTGGATGTAGACAAAATTTATTTTGGAAGTATAAAACATCATAGCATGTATTTCTAAAGAAAGAAAAACAAACTTCATAAGGTTTTGTTTGAAATAACTAGAAAATGCCACTTTTTTTAAAAATCGTTTCTGGAAAATTCTGGAATATTTTCTGTCTGTTCATATGCTTTTGGACCAAAAAATATTTTAGACTGGACCTTTAAATGATACAGATTGAAACTTCAGGTTCTCCTGTTTAAAATGATATATGACACTTGAGGCTGACTGCAAAAATAAAAATAAAACTGCTTTTAAAAAAAATAATAACATAGGCCCATTAGGTGCCCACAAAATACCTCTAGGTCTTTAAGGGTTAATGTTTTATAAACAGTTCAATTTAGTTAATGGTAACTTAAGTTTTCCTTACCCTAACCACTGTTTACAGTATTTGAAATTTTTCATCTGTAATATTTCTATAATTTGATGCATTTTGTTAAATGACAGCAGTACAATATTGTTTATTTGTAAGTCTTGGTGATTTTCTTATAATTTATCTGTCACTAGTTGTGTATGTTAATAATTAAATACAAATGAATTATAATTTCTAAAATTATATTATAGTTCCTAAAAATTTGGGTCGCGGCTTGAAGTCCATGTGAAAACGTGGGTCCCATGGCCAAACCAGTTGAGAACCACTGCTCTAGAAAATGCTTCTTGATTTGAGAATTCAAGACGAAAGCTCTAAGTGGGAACGTCATTTCTTGCAGAGCAGAGCAAACATTCATAACCCGTCATTTTTGAGGTGTTCTCCTACAGATCTGCAAGTCAGGAGCTGCGTTTAGCCTGCAGATGTTTTGTGCGTATGGCCTGATCTGTGATCTGCTGTCTTCATTCTTGGGCTCCGCTCTGACATGTTGCTGCTGTTTATCTGGCAGATTCTTCAGACTTGCTGCAGCCTGTGGAACTTCCTCTGTCGGCCCTCATTATAGAAAGCCGAGCGTTTCTGAGCACTCGCTGTTCTTCCTGTATTTCTGCTCAGAATAAATGTCATCTGCCTTTGACCTAATGCCGGATTGCACTAATGATTTATGAAGGATCATGTGACAGTTTAATGGAGAACTATTATGCTAATTTTTACAAGATGTAAAGTAAGTCTGATGTCTCTAAAGTGTGTGTGTGTCGTAAGGTTTCAGCTCAAAATAGCACACAGATAATGTTTTCTAACTCTCTGAAGCTGACCATTTGAGGCTTTAATCCAAACTGTGGCGTTTTGGCAACTGTCGCTTTAAATTAAAATGAGATTGTGATCTTGTGAATAAGAAGGCGGAGCTACTGATGCATATGCATAAGCATAGCGGCAGATTCAAAACGCTAATGGCTCATGAATGGCTGTTTCTCACTAAAGGCTGCTGTTTATGCTAATTAGGGAGAGATGGGCACTAGTGGGCGGTGCTTTCCCCCTCTGATGACATCATACAAAGTGAGAATGTCAATCACAGTGTTCCTGCAGACTGTTTGATTATAATAAACACAAATAATTCATGTTTACCATTAGAGGATGGAGATATTCCAGCCTGATCTCACGAGAAAACGTACGTATTTTACGTTTTGCCAGTTTAGTGGCTAATTCGAACAAATTTGTACGAGTTCAGTCGTACAAAATTTTACGATTTTAAAAAGGAGGCGTGGCACCTAACCCCACCCCTAAGCCCAACCGTCATTGGGGCATAAGCAAGTCATACTAAATTGTACGAGTTAGATCGTACGAATTCATACGAATAAGCCGCTAAATCAAAAAGTTACGAATTGCCGTGAGATTGTGTTGGATATTCACACAGTACTGACACACGACCCCCCATATAAAAGTGATTTCTGCATAATAGGTACCTTTTAAATGTATTGTATAAATGTTTATAACTATACAATTCTTAATTGGAATGGAATAATAATCAGCAAGGGTAAAATCTTTGCGTGGCAATACAGCTATACGCAGCTATGTACAGGGACTGGTCGCCACGGCTACGCATGCCATCAGGAGTATGATAACTAGACACCCAAAACGAGGCTAGTGCGATGATTTGCTCGAGCGCTCACCATTATATGGATAACAGATGGTTAAGATGTCAGGTAAAGTGCAATAAGTATAGAAATATATTTCTAAAATATTCCTGCAGTGTCTGTATGGTCATGTGTGTCACGATCACCAACGATCGTAACTCCCTAGATCGCTGAAATATACGTGTAACGGAGGCCAGCTGGTGAGTGCTGTGCAGGTAAACCTCACTCCTCTGACCACTAAAGGTGCTCTAGCGACAGACACTAGAGGCCATGGTCTTTAGCCTCCTTGGTAGAGCAACCGACTCCCATGCGGAAAGTTGCCTGTTCAATACCAGCTCAGAGCAGGTTGGGTGGCGCAGGCCCGGCAGGGTTACATATGCACAATAGCTTACAGACAACAAATCTGCCATTTTTGGACTACAACCCTATAAATGCACTCCGCACACACACACATGGTTCCTCATTCTGACTGATAACACACACACCACCGGAGGATTGTCAAGGACTGATTACACGGTCACTCTTTACAATAAGGTTGATGTTAATTATTGCATTTACTAACATGAACAAACAATAAACAATACATCTACTACTGTATATATTTATGTTAGTAAACATTAGTTAATGAAAATACAGTTGTTCATTGTTAGTTCATGCTAACTCACGGTGCATTAACTAATGTTAACAAGCACGGACATGGATGTCAATAATGCATTAGTAAATGTTCAGTTATGATTAATAAATGCTGTACATGTGTTGTTCATGATTAGTTCATGTTAGTAAATGCATTAACTAATAAACCTTATTGTAAAGTATTATCGATTACTCACACTATTTAAGCAGCACACACACTCACTCCTATCGCCGAGTCTTGTTTACAGTATGTGACATTACAACACGTTTCCTTTGTCTTGTTTTTCTGTGTGTTTACGCTCGACTTGTTTATCCAGTAATCCCTGTCTGCAGGGCCGGCGCATCCGTAGAGGCGACCTAGGCGGCCGTCAAGGGCGGCAGAATAGAGAGGGCGGCATCCTCGAAACTACCCTCGCCACCTGTGCCCTCATCTGCGTCTAGGGTGGCAGAATAGAGAGAGCGGCGTCCCCAAAACTACCCTCACCACCCGCGCCCTCAGTTATATCCGTGTCTAGGGTGGCAGAATAGAGAGAGCGGCGTCCCCGAAACTACCCTAACCACCCGCGCCCTCAGTTATATCCACGTCTAGGGCGGCAGAATAGAGAGGGAGGCATCCCCTTAACTACCCTCGCTACCCGCAACTCAGTTATATCCACGTCTAGTGCGGCAGAATAGAAAGAGTGGCGTCCCTGAAACTACCCTCACCACCTGTGCCCACAGTTATATCCACGTCTAGTGCGGCAGAATAGAAAGAGTGGCGTCCCTGAAACTACCCTCACCACCTGTGCCCTCAGTTATATCCACGTCTAGGGTGGCAGAATAGAGGGAGCGGCGTCCCCGAAACTACCCTCACCATCCGCGTCCACAGTTATATCCGTGTCAAGGGTGGCAGAATAGAGAGAGCGGCGTCCCCGAAACTACCCTCACCACCCGCGCCCTCAGTTATATCCACGTCTAGGGCGGCAGAATAGAGAGAGCGGTGTCCCCGGAACTACCCTCACCACCCGCGCCCACAGTTATATCCACGTCTAGGGCGGCAGAATAGAGAGGGAGGCATCCCCTTAACTACCCTCGCTACCCGCAACTCAGTTATATCCACGTCTAGTGCGGCAGAATAGAAAGAGTGGCGTCCCTGAAACTACCCTC
>NC_141029.1:56875000-56960000 GCF_052040795.2 Danio rerio | reverse complement strand
AACTGCACAGCATCACCCTAGCAACCAGATAAAACTCCCCAGAAACCAAACAACACCCTAGCAACCACATAAAATACCATCAGAAACTGCCCAGCAAACACACAAATAACCCCAAATATGCACAGCAACAACCTAGCAACCACATATAATGTCACAGAAACTGCCTAGCAACACCCTAACAACCACATAAAATATCCCAGAAACTGCACAACATCACCCTAGCAACCCGATAAAACTCTCCAGAAACCACACATCACACCAAATACCACAGAAACTGCCCAGCAAACACATAAATAACCCCAAATATGCACAGCAACAACCTAGCAACCACATAAAATATCACAGAAACTGCCTAGCAACACCCTAGCAACCACATAAAATATCACAGAAACTGTCTAGCAACACCCAAACAACCACATATATTATCCCAGAAACTGCACAACATCACCCTAGCAACCAGATAAAACTCCCCAGAAACCACACAACACCCTAGCAATCACACCAAATACCATCAGAAACTGCCCATCAAACACATAAATAACCCCAAATATGCACAGCAACAACCTAGCAACCACATAAAATATCACAGAAACTGCCTAGCAACACCCTAGCAACCACATAAAATATCACAGAAACTGCCTAGCAACACCCTTATAACCACATAAAATACTCCAGAAACTGCCTAGCAACACCCTAGCAACCACATACAACTCCCCAGAAACTACAACACATTAGCAACCATCTGGCAATAATAAAATCATGAGTCATAAATATTGTACTCAATGGAAACAGCGTCCACATTTTTATTCTCAGCTGAATTGCTGCATATGTACACAGCTCCATAGAATTGTTGAAATGGAAGAGACTCCTCATAACTGAATTACTAAAGTCACCAAAACACTTCAGTGTGACGATAACCACATGTAATTTACTGAATACAGTTTGACAGTTTGTAAGCACAATAACAGCGACTGTTATTTGTTTGGCATCAACACAGGCACACACACACACACACACACACACACACACACACACACACACACACACACACACACACACTTCTTTCTGTTAGCTCTATTTCTATGGAGCATCTGCTGTTGTGAAAGAACAGATTCATTCTTTGCCAAGTAAAGACGTCCATATCTGAATCTGCTTCAGACTTAGGACAGAAAATACATCTTTTGCAATAGAAATGGAACGATTTTTATTCTCTAATGCATTAATTCGTTTATTAATACACTCTATATATACAGTTGAAACCAGAAGTTTACATACACTATAAAAAAAGGAACATGACCATTTTTTTAATGTCTGATGGTAAATCATACTAATTGTTTACTATTTTAGGTCTGTTAAGATTACCTAAATGATCTGCTAAATGCCAGAATAATAAGATAATTTTTTTGAGAATTTTTTGACAGTCAAGTTTACACACATTTCATTGGTATTTTTAGCTTTGCTTCTAAACTGTATAACTTTGGTCAAAAGTTTTGGGTCTCCTTCCACAAGCTTAGTTTGCAATAGTTTGAAGGAATTTTGGCCCATTCCTCTTGACAGAATTGGTGTAGCTGAGTCAGATTTGTTGGCTGTCTTGCTCGCACAAGCTTTGCAACAATGCCCACAAATTTTCTACAGGATTGAGATCAGGGCTTTGTGATGGCCACTCCAAAACATTCACTCTGTTGTCCTTAAGGCACATGTGAACTAATTTGGCAGTATGCTCAGGGTCATGGTCTGTTTGGAAGACCCATGTGTGGCCAAGTTGTAATGTCCTGGCTGATGTGTTGAGATGTTGCTTCAGTATTTCTCCATACTGTTCTTTCTTCATGATGCCATCTATGCTGTGAAGTGGACCAGTCCCTCCTGCAGCAAAACAGCCCCACAACATGATGCTGCCGCCCCCATACTTCACAGTTGGGATGGTGTTGCTAGGCTTGTTCCCCTTTGTCCTCCAAATGTAACACTGGTCATTATGGCCAAACAGTTCAATCTTAGCTCCATCAGAGCACAGGACATGTCTTTAAATGTTAGTGTTTTCCCAGTGTAATTCAGCTAATTGTAATCTGGCTTTGTTGTTGATTCTGGCTTGTTGATTTTCCCATGTTGTCACACAAGGAAGCAGTGTGTTTGAGCTTTTCCTTCAATACTATTCTACAGTTGTGCCTCACATTAACTCAAATGTTGTCAATTAGCCAATCAGAAACTTCCTAAACCTTGACATCATCATCTGAGCTTTTCCAGAGGCAGAATAATCTTATTGTGTGTAAACTTGACTTTCAAGAAGAGTTATAACAATTTCTCAAACAATATCTCTCTCATTATTCTGCTATTAAGCAGAACAGAAACACATGTGATCATCCTCACTTACCTAAAGGAGAAAACGTTTAGTCGCATTAACATCTGACTTGTTTAAATGGCCATGTGCCTTTCTATACAGTGTATGTAAACTTCTGCTTTCAACTGTATATTCTGATTCTCATAAGTTTAACTGGTGGTGGATTGAACTGCTTTAAATTCAGCGTACATCAGCAGCACACTATGAGAATAGCGGTGAACTGCAGGAGATCAACTATTTGAACTCATTTCCTTTCAGGTGCGGCTATTGTTATTGTAACTGGGCAAAAAGCACAGCAATATTTAAACCTGCCCTGCTACAGGCAAGAGCCTACAGTAAAGCAGTGCAGCATTATTAATAATAAAGCTTTATAATGTTATGGATTTGAGTTATTATGCACATAATAGTTTTAATAACTAATTTCTAATAACTTATTTCTTTTATCTTTGCCATGATGGCAGCAAATAATATTTATTTTATTTATCAGCTTGGTCCCTTGTTTCATCAAAAGTCGCCACAGTGAAATGAACCTCCAACTTATCCAACATATATATATTTTTATGCAGTGGATGCCCTACCAGCTGCAACCCATTACTGCGAAACACCCATACACACACACACTTATACGCCAATTTAGTTCATCAATTCCCCTATAGCGCATGTGTTTGGACTGTAGAGGAAACTGAAGCACCTGGAGGACAACACGGGGAGAACATGCAAACTCCACACAGAAACGCCAACTGACCCAGCTGGGGCTCGAACCAGTGACACACAGCAGCTTTAATAGTGTTTAGAATCTCATAAACACTGAAAAACAATGCATGCTCTCATCATGCGCCCACAATCACACAACACTCCCAGTGTCCTGCAATATCAGATCAAATCAGCTCAACTGAGTTCACATGCATATCTAGAGGTCTTGATGCATCGCATGAATTCATCTCACCACTGCAATGGGCTAATGCAGAGCAAACAGCCTGAATCTGCATGTTCAGCACTGTGTAGAATATATATATATATATATATATATATATATATATATATATATATATATATATATATATATATATATATATATATATATATAGTTAAAATGATTTGCCCTCCTGTGAATTTTTGTTTTCTTTCACAAATATTTCCCAAATGATGTTGAAGAGATTCAGGAATTTTTCACAGTATTTCCTATAATATTTTTTCTTCTGGAGAAAGTCTTATTTGCTTTATTTGGGCTAGAATAAAAGCAGCTTTTAATTGTTTTAAAACTATTTTAGGGTCAATATTATTAGCCCCCTTAAGCAATATTTGTTTTGGATTGTCTACAGGGGTGCAGGGGTCCTCAACCTTCCCACATAGCAAAATTTCTCTGGGCCAGATCTGGCCCACACAATCAGATTTTGCTTGGCCCACACACCGCAGTGAATAACGGTACATGATTGGACAAAGTCTGGCTTCCATACAGGGGTCGAACATGGATCATATCTGGGTCAAGTCTCAGCCAAGTAAATAACCCATAACTGGGCCAGATATGTTAGTGTGTCCAGACTGCAATTTATTTGATAAACCCATGAAGCATTTTGTTTTATGGCCACACTTTTTCTCGAAGCATTTCTGAAGCATAGGTAAAACGTTACCTTTTCTCAAAAATAGTTTACACTTATTTTAAAAGTGGGTAGATATAGGCCAAACTTATGTAGCACACATATACCTTTTTAACATCTGGGCTAAATAATAACTTTGATATCTGGCCCAAGTCTTGTGTGCTGCCATAAAGACAGTGACACCTCTGCCAAACCTGAGCCATGTTTGGCCCACATGCTGTATGCCAATGCTGGACGAATGCTTGCTGTGCCAGCTTCATGCCAAATCTTGGCTAGAATTCTTTGCTATGGGTTTTTATCACCAGGAACTGGTCAAAGCATGAAAATTTTACCGCGGACCGGTGGAGTCTTGTATGTAGACTGCTAAGGCGACCATAAACCGTTTTCTCAGAGGATGCAAAACCTCCTGCAACTCAGATACATGTTTCACTTATGAATAAAATTTAAAAATACTGCAGTGTTTGTCTAAGATAATTAGTCTACAGAAATGTGGATGTTCCATACGAGATATGAAGCTGACCGGTCGGTTCTTGTCATGTGACTGCCAGCATTCTGAAGATGTTTTGAACTGGGTGCACCTGGAAGCTGCCTGCACATTGTGCCGCTTCTGCGCGTTGCTCCCAATTGCGGAGACACAATATGTGAACAGCCCTAGTCAGTCTTAAGGCTGCTATCATTTGCAATTTCCAGTGGTTGATCTTTCAATGGGATTTTAAATGACCACAGAGAGTCAGGACCTCGGTTTAACATCTCATCCAAAAGACGGCACTCACTGACAGTGTAGAGTCCCCTTCACTATACTGGGGCATTAGGACTCACAGCAGACCTCTGCTGGCCTCACTAACACCACTTCCAGCAGCAACCTAGCTTTCCCATGAGGTTTCCCATCAAGGTACTGACCTTGGTTAGCTTCAGTGGGCGACCATGTGAGAGTGGTCATTTAAGTCAAATGTAATTGAATACAATTTGATAAAAATTAAAGAGTTTTCTCATTATTTTCAGTATGTTTACAGATTTTTAAAGAATTTTTGTCAAATATTGTTCTATCTTAATAATGCCAGATATTTCCATCCAAATATCCATCATACATCACTGGAAAGCTTATTTGACGTGTCATCATTCCGATTAGATTGAAACCAGCATGTTTCTATTTGTGCCTACCATATTAATGATCTGTTGTTTAAATGTGTTTCAACTTTTTTTTATCTACTACAAAATGTTGGTGTTTTAGTTTAATTTGTAAATATTCTTTTTTTTTTTAACATCTACATAACCATGTCTATTTTAATACTTTTTAACTATATGTTTGATTGATTGTTTAATTCTTGTATTGTTTTCTTTTTTTAGGTTGTTCAGGGACAACAGATGAAAAATAGCCTTCGGGCTAATTCTGGTGCATTGGCAGAAATGCTAATTAATGTACACTGTCCCTGCCAAATAAACAAATAAATAAATAAATAAGATTTACTCAACTTTTGAGTGTATCCATCTTAATTAGCAAACATTTACATGAATGAATTTACTGTAATAATTGGTGTAAAATGTACAGTAAAGTGACAATGTTTTTTTTTTTTTTTTTTTTTACAAATGCACTGTAAATTAACCATTACAATTGCGTTGTAAAACTACAGCACATTTGTTATTGTTAATTTACAGTGCGCTTGTAAACTTTTATAGTATTACTTGTAACCTAAATTGCCAGTAAAACTGTAAATTTCACAGCATTTTTTTAAAGTGTGGTTGTGTGGTCCACAGTCCCATATGTATATTTATTTTATTTGTTTATTCATTGTTCTCCCAGTGTTGGCGTGGGTTTCCTCCGGGTGCTCCAGTTTCCCCCACAGTCCAAACACATGCGCTTTTGGTCAATTGAATAAGCTAACTTGGCCGTAGTGTATGAGTGTGTGTGTGAATGAGTGTGTATAGGCGTTTCCTAGTACTGGTTTCCGGCTGGAAGGGCATCCACTGTGTAAAACATATGCTATTATAGTTGGCGGTTCATTCTGCTGTGGCAACCCCTGATGAATAAAGGAACTAAGCCAAAGGAAAATGAATGAATGAATGTTTATTCTCTTTTTTTTTATCCTCAGCAGCTCAAACACTCTAATGGCTAATGGACAGACGGCTGCTTCTCACTCAGGACTGCATGTTGTCAGTGTGAGTGTGTGCTTCATGCTTGTGTCAGTCTATATCGCTCCTGTCACTATCATCTAAAACTCCACATCTATAATCCTCTTAGTCTGTGCTGACATTATCTTCAGCAGCTCAAACACTCTAATGGCTAACGGACAAACGGCTGCTTCTCACTCAGGGCTGCTGTTTATGCTATTGAGGGTGGGATGCTCACTAGTGGGCGGGGCTTTCCCCCTCTGATGACACTTACAAAGGGAAAATGTCGATCAAAGTGTTTCTGCAGACTGTTTTTAGCAAGGTTGATTACAACTAATAGAATTACTTCATGTTGACCATTAGAGGCTGGATATATTTACACACTGCTGACACACAACTGGGTTTACACCCCTTAAAAAAGTAATTTTTGCATAAAAGGTCTCTTTTAAAACAAAGCAAACCAAGACATTCTTTTAAAATGATGATAAAAAAGTCTGCGCGTGAATACATTTATCACATACTCACAATTTCCCCTGTGCTGTTTAAATATAGATTCAGCACTGTCAATCTGACGCTTCACAGACCGAAGACTTGAAGGTTAGAAATATAGAAGATTTCCCACTTACACCAACACACTCATCACAAACAAAACTAATGACAGAAAAAAATAAATCCATGTACATGCTGTAGTATGAGCATCATTCAATTATATGCCTGTCTGTTGCTTCCAATCTGTCATGTTCACCAGCGAACAACCACCAGATGTCGCTGGTAAACATTCACACACAAACATTCACACTCATTGAACTACATATCTGCCATGTTATTGACTACAACACCCAGTCATGCCACACACACACACAACCGGTTCCAGATCAACACTGATTGCACTCTCACAGCTGAAGCCACTCACACAATTATTGTTTGGACTATTTATACCCCTTTGTTCCACACACATGTGGCCGAGTCTTGTTTATCTGTAAGGTGACATTACAACGCGTTATCCTGGTCTTGTTTCTCTGTGTTTTGAACCTAGCCTTGTTTATTTAGTTTTCCTTGTCTGCCGCCTGCCTTTCGACCTCTTGCTTGTTAACTGACTACGATTCTGGATTGTCCTCACATACCTGTTTGCTCCCGTATTGACCACTGCTTGCCTGACAAAGATTAAACCTGCACATTGGATCCTACCTTCTGTTGTGGTGTTACTCCCCGGCGTTACAGAAGACTCGGCCACACAATGGATTCAGCGGGTATCAAGATCATGTGTCTGCGTCAGGAAGCCCGGTCTATAGAGGAATACGTGGAGGACTTCATCCAGGTAGCCCATTTAACATCTTTGGATGACTTATGCCTAATGATTTTCTTTCGTGGAGGACTTTCTGAGCCCCTATATTCCACAATGCCTTTGCATGACCCCCACGGGACTCTAGAAGGTTATATTGATCTTGCACTTCAAATGAGTGGGTCCCCCTTCACTGTAGGAGAGGTGGAGGACACCCCTAAATATTTTTTGGGGGGGGGCAAAGGACAGCAAGACCCGCTGGCAACGGGGCTTGTTGCTCATTCCATCACCACACTTCCAGCTCACAAGATGGCCGACTCCAGTCCTCCAGCTCACAAGATGGCCGACTCCAGTCCTCCAGCTCACAAGATGGCCGACTCCAGTCCTCCAGCTCACAAGATGGCCGACTCCAGTCCTCCAGCTCACAAGATGGCCGACTCCAGTCCTCCAGCTCACAAGATGGCCGACTCCAGTCCTCCAGCTCACAAGATGGCCAACTCCAGTCCTCCAGCTCACAAGATGGCCGACTCCAGTCCTCCAGCTCACAAGATGGCAGACTCCAGTCCTCCAGCTCACAAGATGGCCGACTCCAGTCCTCCAGCTCACAATGTGGTCACAACCAGCCCTCCAGCTCACAATGTGGTAAGCGCCAATCTGCCACCTGCTCACAAGATGGTTTCCTGTTCCTTGTCCGTTCCTGCCATAGTTCCTGTTTCAGTTCCTAAAATACCATCACCTGAGCCACCAGAATGGCCACCACCACCTGAGTTACAAGAGCTGATGCCACCACCAGAACTGTTACTGCTAGAGCTGCCACCACCAGAGCTGTTACTGCCAGAGCTGCCACCACCAGAGCTGTTACTGCCAGAGCTGCCACTGCCACCTCCAGAGCTGCCACTGCCACCTCCAGTGCTGCCAGACCCTCCAGTGCTGCCAGACCATCCAGTGCTGCCAGACCCTCCAGAGTTGCCAGACCCTCCAGAGTTGCCAGACCCTCCAGAGCTGCCAGACCCTCCAGAGCTGCCAGACCCTCCAGAGCTGCCAGACCCTCCAGAGCTGCCAGACCCTCCAGAGCTGCCAGACCCTCCAGAGCTGCCAGACCCTCCAGAGCTGCCAGACCCTCCAGAGCTGCCAGACCCTCCAGAGCTGCCAGACCCTCCAGAGCTGCCAGACCCTCCAGAGCTGCCAGACCCTCCAGAGCTGCTGCCTCCTGAGCTCCCTGAATGGCCGCCGCCTCCTGAGCTCTCTGAATGGCCGCCGCCTCCTGAGCTTCCTGAATGGCCGCCGCCTCCTGAGCTCCCTGAATGGCCGCCGCCTCCTGAGCTCCCTGAATGGCCGCCGCCTCCTGAGCTCCCTGAATGGCCGCCGCCGCCTGAGCTTCCTGAATGGCCGCCGCCGCCTGAGCTTCCTGAATGGCCGCCGCCGCCTGAGCTTCCTGAATGGCCGCCGCCGCCTGAGCTTCCTGAATGGCCGCCGCCTGAGCTTCCTGAATGGCCGCCGCCGCCTGAGCTTCCTGAATGGCCGCCGCCGCCTGAGCTTCCTGAATGGCCGCCGCCGCCTGAGCTTCCTGAATGGCCGCCGCCGCCTGAGCTTCCTGAATGGCCGCCGCCGCCTGAGCTTCCTGAATGGCCGCCGCCGCCTGAGCTTCCTGAATGGCCGCCGCCGCCTGAGCTTCCTGAATGGCCGCCGCCGCCTGAGCTTCCTGAATGGCCGCCGCCGCCTGAGCTTCCTGAATGGCCGCCGCCGCCTAAGCTTCCTCAATGGTCGCAGCCTCATGATCCAGGGCCACTGCAGCTCCACGCTCCAGGCCCTCCGCAGCTCCACGCTCCAGGCCCTCCGCAGCTCCACGCTCCAGGCCCTCCGCAGCTCCACGCTCCAGGCCCTCCGCAGCTCCACGCTCCAGGCCCTCCGCAGCTCCACGCTCCAGGCCCTCCGCAGCTCCACGCTCCAGGCCCTCCGCAGCTCCACGCTCCAGGCCCGCCTCAGCTCCACGCCCCAGGTACGCCCCAGCTGCATGGTCCTGGCCCCCCATCCCTCCCCCTGTTCCGCCTCCGCTCCACCTCCCGCCTGAACTGTATTAGGAGTGTCTGGAAGCCACTCCTTAGAGGGGGGGCTCTGTCATGTTCACCAGCGAACAACCACCAGATGTCGCTGGTAAACATTCACACACAAACATTCACACTCATTGAACTACATATCTGCCATGTTATTGACTACAACACCCAGTCATGCCACACACACACACAACCGGTTCCAGATCAACACTGATTGCACTCTCACAGCTGAAGCCACTCACACAATTATTGTTTGGACTATTTATACCCCTTTGTTCCACACACATGTGGCCGAGTCTTGTTTATCTGTAAGGTGACATTACAACGCGTTATCCTGGTCTTGTTTCTCTGTGTTTTGAACCTAGCCTTGTTTATTTAGTTTTCCTTGTCTGCCGCCTGCCTTTCGACCTCTTGCTTGTTAACTGACTACGATTCTGGATTGTCCTCACATACCTGTTTGCTCCCGTATTGACCACTGCTTGCCTGACTGTGAATAAACCTGCACATTGGATCCTACCTTCTGTTGTGGTGTTACTCCCCGGCGTTACACAATCATACATTTGCAGACTACTGTATTCTTGATGTAAAACCATTAAATATAAAGAGATAATTCAACAGTTTAAGTTTCACCATTTACTCACCTCTTAGTGGTTTCAGACTTTTATGAGTTTCTTTTCTCTGTCAAACACAAATGAGAAAAAATTGTCAAAAACAAAAAAAACAAAAAAAAAACAAAAAACGGGTGGGAAATGGGAGAAAAATTGCACAAAGAAATAAAAATAAACAAAAATAAAAAATAAAAAAATGGGTGGAATATGGGAGAAAACTTGCACAAAAAAATCAAATAAAAAATAAATCAATAAAAAATGGGTGGAATATGGGAGAAAACTTGCACAAAAAATTAAATAAAAAATAAATAAATAAAAAATGGGTGGAATATGGGAGAAAACTTGCACAAAAAAATAAAATAAAAAATAAAAAAATAAAAATGGGTGGAATATGGGAGAAAACTTGCACAAAAAAACAACAAAACAAAAAACAAAACAAAAAATGGGTGGAATATGGGAGAAAACTTGCACAAAACAAAACAAAAAACAAAACAAAAAATGGGTGGAATATGGGAGAAAACTTGCACAAAAAAACAACAAAACAAAAAACAAAACAAAAAATGGGTGGAATATGGGAGAAAACTTGCACAAAACAAAACAAAAAACAAAACAAAAAATGGGTGGAATATGGGAGAAAACTTGCACAAAACAAAACATAAAACAAAACAAAAAATGGGTGGAATATGGGAGAAAACTTGCATAAAAAAATAAAATAAAAAATAAATAAACAAAAAATAAAAATGGGTGGAATATGGGAGAAAACTTGCATAAAAAAATAAAATAAAAAATAAAAAAATAAAAATGGGTGGAATATGGGAGAAAACTTGCACAAAAAAATAAAATAAAAAATAAAAAAATAAAAATGGGTGGAATATGGAACAAAACTTGCACAAAACAAAAAATGGGTAGAATATGGGAGAAAACTTGCACAAAACAAAAAATGGGTAGAATATGGGAGAAAACTTGCACAAAACAAAAAATGGGTAGAATATGGGAGAAAACTTGCACAAAAAAACAACAAAACAAAAAACAAAACAAAAAAAGGGTGGAATATGGAAGAAAACTTGCACAAAACAAAAAATGGGTAGAATATGGGAGAAAACTTGCACAAAACAAAAAATGGGTGGAATATGGGAGAAAACTTGCACAAAAAAACAACAAAACAAAAAACAAAACAAAAAAAGGGTGGAATATGGAAGAAAACTTGCACAAAAAAACAACAAAAGAAAACAAAACAAAACTTTTTGGTAAAAAATGTGGGAACATACAAAAACCAAAACAAAAAGCATTATGTGAAACACTTACACAATACAAAACAAAACAAAAGGTTTTATTTTTTATTTGTTTATACATTTGTTCATTCATTCATTCATTTATTCATTTATTCATTTATTCATTTTCCTTCCAGCTGCATCCCAGTACTGGAAAACACCCCTACACACTCACACACACTGATACACTACGGCCAATTTAGTTTATCAATTCCCCTATGGGAATTGAAACCCACCTCACAGTGTTTATTACTGAGCTACCGTATCACCCATTTTATTCATTCATTCATTTATTTATTTATTTATTTATTTATTTATTTGTGTGTTTATTTATTTATTTATTTATTTATTTATTTATTTATTTATTTATTTATTTATTTATTTATTCATTTATTCATTTATTTATTTATTTATTTATTTATTCATTTATTCATTTATTTATTTATTTATTTACAATTTGGCAAGAAAGAACAGATGAAAGAAACTGCTAAAAGATCATTTTAAGGAGTTTTGAAAATCTGGAAAGAAAGAAATTAAAAATCAAATCAAACAAAATGAAATAAAATAAAATAAAATAAAGTAAAAAAGAAGCAGAATAAGTTTTTGTTTCTGTGTTGAGAAGCACATGAAGTCCTCTTTGTGTTGATATCATAAATGCTTAGAAAAGGGCAAGCACTAGAGAGTTATTATCAGTGTCTGTTATCATAAACACCGGCTAAAAATAATTCCCAAACACTACAACTATGCAAAAAGGGCCCTAGATGGTGAATTCAACCAGACATCCATGCTTTTATACCATGAGATGACTTTTTTCCCTGCTGCAATTCGTCAGGCCGTGGTAAACAGAAAGAGCACTATGAGATACCGCGGTAAATCTGGCAGATTAAAACACCATTAACAGCATCAGATTAGCGCTTATCCAATTTAAATGAGGGATTAATGAGCCACACACACTAAATACTGCTTGAAAAGACTCTGCAATGGCTTCCTGGTTTCTTTTAGGGTTGCTTCTTAGTTAACTGCAGACCGAACACAAACTTAATGATTCAATATAACTGGATTTGTTGGTTTTAACCGTTAAGTCTGTGTGCTAATTACTAAATCTAAACATTTTCTTGTCGGCTTAGTCCCTTTATTAATCCGGGGTCGCCACAGCGGAATGAACCGCCAACTTATCCAGCAAGTTTTTACGCAGCGGATGCCCTTCCAGCCACAACCCATCTCTGGGAAACATCCACACACACATACTCATACACTACGGACAATTTAGCCTACCCAATTCACCTGTACTGCATGTCTTTGGACTGTGGGGGAAACCGGAGCACCCAAAGAAAACCCCACGTGAAGGCAGGGAGAACATGCAAACTCCACACAGAAATGTCAACTGAGCCAAGGTTCGAACCAGCGACCCAGTGACCTTCTTGCTGTGAGGCGACAGCACTACCTACTGCGCCACTGCCTCACCTCTAAATCTAAACAATAGATTTTTTCTCTCAAATACTCTTTAAAAAAGGACAAAAACTAAAATATATACATACAAAAATCTATAAAAATAAACAAATGTGACTAAAATGTGCCTTTATTGTGGATTGTTATTATAATTACTGTTTATTTATTTAATTTTGAAGGAAGTAAAATGTACACATGTAGTTTCGAACACCAGATGCACGTAGAACTGTCCAGTTTTGTCTTGAAACCACCTCCTGAAGTGCTCTGAATGATTTATATCTACCACAAATGCATTTCAGAGGGCATTTACACCTGTCCAAATCATGATCAGACGGGGATCTGATCTGGAAAAAAATGCATAAAGTGATCAGATGTAAACAGCCCCTAAATCTGCATTAGTGAGCTGCTGAATAGACATCATGATTATTGCACAGACGTGTCTTAGGTTGGCCACAAAAACATGCTTCATTTTGCATTTACTACTGTTTTTATTGTGGCCAGACTAAGGCACACCTGTGCAATAATCAGTTACCATGGTTTTACTTTAAATGCTGTAGTAAAAGCACTTAATTTGTAATCACCAGTTTTACATCAAATGCCGTACTAAAATCATACTTTATTTGGTAGGTACTATGGTTTTACTTCAAATCCCATAGTAAAAGTATGGCTAATTTTGTACTGACTACAGTTTTACTTCAAATGCTGTAGTAAAACCATGCTTTATTTTGTAATTACTACAGTTTTACTTCAAATGGCTTCAAATTAAATAAACTATGCTTCTATACTAACCAATTAGTATGCTTTTACTTTAAATGACATAGTAAAACCATGGTCAATTTTAAAGTTACTATGATTTAATTCAAATGCAATGGTAAAACTATAATACATTTTGTAGTTACTACAGTTTCACTTCAAATGCCAAAGTAAAACCATGCTTTATTTGGTAGTTACTAGGGTTTTACTTCAAATACAACGCTTCATTATATAGTTACTATGGTTTAAATTCAAATTTTGTAGTAAAACCATACTTCATTTCGCAGTTACTGCAATTTTACTTTAAATTTCGTAGTAAAACGATGCTTTATTTTGTAGTTATTACAGTTTTACTTCAAATGCTATAGTAAAACTATGCTTTATTTTCAGTAGTTACTATGGTTTTACTTTAAATGACGTAGTAAAACCATGGTCAATTTTAAAGTTACTATGATTTCATTCAAATGCAATGGTAAAACTATGGTAAATTTTGTAGTTACCACAGTTTCACTTCAAATGCTGTAGTAAAACCATGCTTTATTTGGTAGTTACTAGGGTTTTACTTCAAATACTACGCTTCATTATATAGTTACTATGGTTTAAATTTAAATTTTGTAGTAAAACCATACTTCACTTCGCAGTTACTGCAATTTTACTTCAAATTTCGTAGTAGAACGATGCTTTATTTTGTAGTTATTACAGTTTTACTTCAAATGCTGTAGTAAAACTATGCTTCATTTTCAGTAGTTACTATGGTTTTACTTTAAATGACGTAGTAAAACCATGGTCAATTTTAAAGTTACTATGATTTAATTCAAATGCAATGGTAAAACTATGGTCAATTTTGTAGTTACTACAGTTTCACTTCAAATGCCAAAGTAAAACCATGCTTTATTTGGTAGTTACTAGGGTTTTACTTCAAATACTACGCTTCATTATATAGTTACTATGGTTTAAATTCAAATTTTGTAGTAAAACCATACTTCACTTCGCAGTTACTACAGTTTTACTTCAAATGTCGTAGTACAACGATGCTTTATTTTGTAGTTATTACAGTTTTACTTCAAATGCTGTAGTAAAACTAGGCTTTATTTTCAGTAGTTACTATGGTTTTACTTTAAATGACGTAGTAAAACCATGGTCAATTTTAAAGTTACTATGATTTAATTCAAATGCAATGGTAAAACTATGGTAAATTTTGTAGTTACTACAGTTTCACTTCAAATGCCGTAGTAAAACCATGCTTTATTTGGTAGTTACTAGGGTTTTACTTTAAATACTACGCTTCATTATATAGTTACTATGGTTTAAATTCAAATTTTGTAGTAAAACCATACTTCATTTTGCAGCTACTACAGTTTTACTTCAGATGTCGTAGTACAACGATGCTTTATTTTGTAGTTATTACAGTTTTACTTTAAATGACGTAGTAAAACCATGGTCAATTTTAAAGTTCCTATGATTTAATTCAAATGCAACGGTAAAACTATGGTAAATTTTGTAGTTACCCCAGTTTCACTTCAAATGCCTTAGTAAAACCATGCTTCATTTGCTAGTTACAAGGGTTTTACTTTAAATTCTGTAGTTTAACCATGTTTCATTTAGTAGTTACTACAGTTTTACTTCAAATGCCATAGTTAGACCATACTTCATTTGGTAGTGACCATGGTTTTACTTTAAATCCCATAGTAAAACCATGCTTCATTTCCGTAGTTACATAGTTACTATGCTTTTACTTCAAAAAAATGTAAGCATCAAATCATGTTACTACTAATTAATACTAAGTTATCCTGTATCTACTGTGAATCTTTTAAACAAACATAATCAATCACAGCTCATATGACACCCAGGAATGTTTTCACAGTCTTTTATAAAGTGTAATGGTCTTGCTAATGAAGGTTTTAGTGCTCGGGCGAGCGCACTGATCCAGCCCTCATCACAGTTTTTGTCCTTGAGGACTATCGAGCGTCCGGCGTGTCCTGAAATTCATTTGCCTTCAGGCTTTTCTGAGGGTCAGATGAGGGTCAAAACTTGCCAGCGCAGGTCAATAGTGGACAATATTCACTTGGCATCAAATACAAAGATTTGATTAGAGCAATAAAACTCAAATGCATGATACTTTCAGGATTGTTTTGCACAGATTGCAAGTAATTTTGCATGTACATGTGCGTCTGCATTAGAGTAGTTTTTTTTTTTTTTGGTATTGCATAGACAAAAATGTAAATAAATAAACTAAATGTGCATTTAAATGCATTTTAATTCTAATATTTCCCAAATGATGTTTAACAGATTCAGGAATTGTTCATAGTATTTCCTATAATATTTTTTCTTCTGAATTAAGTCTTATTTGTTTTATTTCGGCTGAAATTAAACCAGTTTTTATTTTTTTTAAAGCCATTTTATGGCCAATATTATTAGCCCCCTTTAGAAATATAAATACATTTGTCTAATTATCCAAAGAACAAACTATTATGTTTAGAAATGCATTGAAAAATATGTTGATTAGGGGGAAAAAATGACATAATTAACATTAAATAAGGCTAATAGTTCTGTTTTTGACTATATATATGCATGTATAATCTATGTTCTACTCTAAAATATGTGGTTGGAAATAAATGGTATTTGTTTGTGTATTATAAGAAGGGTTTGTTAGCCTTAATGTTTAATAACAACACTCATAAAGCATCACTTATACTAATATCTATATTAAAGACCATAAGTTAACTTAATACTAGTTAACTATAAACAAGAATGTGTTTAATGTACGATAATTACCAAATAATGATCAATATATGTTGCACTGCAAGTAAATAATGTTACCTAAAACATTTGCCTAGGCTAAGTCTCTAATAACAAAGTGAAGTGCATTAGCGAATAAGATGTGTGGGCTGAAGCGACAAGCACAGAACAAACGTTTAAAAAGGTGTCCATCTGAATATTACAGATCTTTATTTGCATTACAAAACAAAAAGTTGTGCATTCCAAGACGTCAACATACAAAAAAAACAAAAAATACACTGCATGACTTTAAAGCATTTGAGCAAGTCAACCAAGGTCACAAGAGATGTTACAAGAGCGAGTCTCTGTTAGGTGTCACTCAAACTCTTAGCCCCGCCCCTCTCTCCACTCCTCAAGCAGTGAAACTGGTGAAGCTCATCCATATCAGCAAAACTTCAGCCGAATACCAGCGGTGCGCTTACAAAAAGAGGAGTACGTGGGCACACAAACAAAGGGCTTGTACGGACGTCTGCATTTTTTTCTTTTTTTTTTTTTTTTTGGTTGGTTGTCCAATCACAATGCGACTTAGGTCATATTTATCCGTTAAAAGTTAAACAGCGAAAAGACGTGAAAAAGAAGGCAATGTGGAATGTACAGTGCATAGAAGTGTGTTGAGCAGGCTTCATGATGAACCCGCCTGCTTCTCCTGTTCGATGGCTGGAAGGAAAAAGAAGAAGTGTTAGTTTCGCATTAGGGTTCCGTCAATGCATGCATGCATGCCTTTTTTTTTTTAAATAAATGCATGTATTTTTGTTGTCTAATGAAGTAAAAGTCTTACTTTCTTTTGATGGCAGGGGATTTTTCTCCTGAGTTTCTGTTTTCTTCAGCTTGGTCTTGTCAAAGCTGGTCACCTCCTCGAGATTTGGCTTGTCAGACATGTTTGCAGTAGGTCTGAAAAAGGAAATGACAGGAAATGCTCGCTGTTAAGGATGACACGCACACAAAGAGACATTTGCATGCAGACAGAGAGACAAACATCCATTATTAATATTCACATCAGTGATATCACAAGACAATAGGGCATTTCCTAGTGAACAAACCTTTGTTTGTTTAATCTGAAAAAAATTGCATGCTAATGCATTGATAAAACACTAAAAAATAACCTAAATGTGTGCTAAAAAGCATTAAAGATCGAAATCTGAAAGCTCAGCTCCCTCTGCTTTGTGTTTTATGCAATAACTGTGGTGAAAAAAGGGCTGCTGTTGCATCACAGTCTTCAGTGTGTTTTATGAAACCACCGCCCTTTCCTGCTCATTCTCTCCCATTTCACCTCATATCTCCGTTTCTATCAGGAAAATCCGCCTTTCGGCTCTTCCAGTAATCTGAGCACATTTTCCCCCAAGATTTGCGCATTATTTGGCGCTGAACAGGCGGAGGCTTTATTCATTCCTGAACAAAGAAACTACACGCATCTATTGTCTCCGACACACATACCCTCACAATCGCATTTTTACACACGATACTTTTCAATTTTACGTCATAACAACCTCTGATGCACTTTGTATGATGATTAAATACGTTTATAATATTACAACTGTGTCTACTTTTTTAAAAAAATACGCGTTTAAAAACACAATTATCCCTACGTTAGAGACTATCCGAGTGTAAAAACGAAAAATGCATGACACAATTCAACATGTACGCATTTTACTCGCAATAAAATCAAAGTGGTGGTTACCAGAGTTGTGTCTGTAGTTGAAGTGTGTGTTCTCCTCCAGCGGATGCAGCAGTGTGAGCTACAGCGCGCACACGGCATATATATAAGGCGCGATATGCAAATCACGTGACTGACGTCACCGGACCGTTATTTCAGCGCTAGTCAGTCGATTCCGCGCGGAATGAGACAAATGAAAAACTCGATGAGGAGATTAAACATTATAAACACAAAAACACTGTAAATGTGCAGGTATTTGAGCGTTTTTCACTGTGAATCTGCTTAGACTGAAGTAAACGCCCTCTGAGAGCCGCGATGATGCAAGACGCCAGCGACACCTGCCGGACAGCAGCGACAGCACACAGAGTATAATAATAATAATATAATATACTCACAGCATATAGTGCAATTATTAGTCATTTATAGAAAATACTGTGGTATTTTTGAACTATACTGCAGTAAATTACTTGAATTGATTTGTTGTGGCGATTATATAGTTAATATAGTAACACAGCAACTATAGTGATATAAACAAATGAGCCAATACTGTAGTTTTATACAAATAAATGGTGTATTATATTACAATACACCACAGTTTACTGTAGTAAAATATAATGTATAATACAGTATTTATTATCAGTTCATTATATTTGACACTGCAGTATGCTGGACAAATTGTAACAATACGTACAGCATAATACACTTTACTATAGTATTTACTTTAAATTATATAGTTTTTTATTCTCTTATTAATTTATAGAACTGTATTTAAAAATAACCTATTTTATTATGTATTCGCAACAAATGAGTTCTTAAAAATTAATATAACTTTCTAACTACAATATATATATATATAATTCATCATGTTATTTACATATTTTTTGTACATTTTTGCTTCATTCTATTGTTCTCATATGAATATGGGGTTGCCACAGCGGAATGAACCACCAACTATTTCAGCATATGTTTTATGCAGCGGATGTCCTTCCAGCTGCAACCTAGTACTGGGAAATATCCATACACACTCATTTAAGCTCATACAATACAGCCAATTTTGTTAATCAATTCCCTTATAGTGCATGTGTTTGGACTGGGGAAACAGGGAAAATTTATTAATTAATCAAAATAAAAAAAATGTAAAATGTAAAAATTGTAAATAATAATAGTTATGTTTATTTATTTATATTTTTATTTATATATTGTTTATGAGACAGAAAATATAAAAAATTTTGTCAGATGCAAATGTAAAAATACTTTTCAGGATTTACAAAAAAATAGTTAAAGAGATAAATAAATAATAAAAACAAATAAAACTATATAATTAATTAAAATAAATAAATCAATTATTAATTACAATAAAAACATGAAAAAACAATGATTTTATTTATTTGTTGTTTAAACAAAATTTTAATATACTTTTCAGCATTTACAAAAAAGATAAATAAATAAAAATAAATAAATAAATAAATATATAAAATGCATATTTTTAATAACAAAAAATGAATCTATTAAAATACAAATATAAAAACAAAAATAATGAAAAATAATTTTCATTTAAATTTATTTATGTATTTTATTAATTAATTTCATTTATTTATTTATTTTATTTTTATTTTTTTATTATTTGTTTATTGTCCAAAACAATTTATTGTTTAAAACAGAAAATATTCAGATTTTTGTCAAAAGCAAATGTAAAACATGCTAAATACTTTTCAGGATTTCCAAAAAAATAGATAAATAAATTATAAAAAATAATAATTTAAATTTTTTTTGTATATTTTTGCTTCATTCTATTGTTCTCATTCATTCATTCATTTTCTTTTTGGCTTAGTCCCTTTATAAATATGGGGTTGCCGCACCAGAATGAACCGCCAACTATTCCAGCATATGTTTTATGCAGCGGATGCTCTTCCAGCTGCAACCCATCACTGGGAAATATCCATACACACTCATTCACACTCATACACTACGACCAGTTTAGTTGATCAGTTCCCCTATAGCACATGTGTTTGGACTGTGGGGAAAACCGGAGGACCCAGAGGAAACCCACGCCAACATGGGGGGAACATGCAAACTCCACACAGAAACACCAACTGACCCAGCCGGGACTCGAACCAGTGACCTTCTACTGTTCTCATGTCACTTTATAAATATGGAGTGTGATGTTTTTACAAAATATGTACAAAAAGTGCTGAGTTTAACACCAAACATGAATATAATGATGTAAGATATAAAACACTAAAGGCTCTATTTAAGCCAGGCTGGAACAGGAAGTGTGTTTGTGTGATCACTTTCTGTCGGCTGCCTTGCACAATACGTTGCTTTTAAAAATAATTTTGTAATGAAAAACAGGAATCAGAAGCTCCTTGTGAAACTTGTGTGTGTGTGTGTGTGTATATATGTATGTGTGTTAGTGATATTTTAATAAACAATTTATTTTATTATAATAATAATAATAATAAAATTTGTATAGTTTTTTAGGAGATTTATAGAGCAAGGTCAGCTCAGCAAGATCAGAATATCTAAAAATCTAGCTGAAAGTTTATTTATTTATTTATTTATTGTTTAAAGCAAATGCTGAACATATTTAGATTTTTTTGTCAGAAGCACATGGGAAAATGCAAAATAATTTTCAGGATTTACAAAAAGATAGATAAATAGCTACTCAAGTAAATACAAACAAATACATAAAAATAATTAATAATTAATTTAAAAAATAAAATAAAATTAACCAATAATTTCGCGTATATATATATATATATATATATATATATATATATATATACACACACACACACACACACACACACACACACACACACACACACACACACACACACACACACACATATATATATATATATATATATATATATATATATATATATATATATATATATATATATATATATAATTTATTTATTGTTTTAAGCACATGCAGGAAATATTCAAATTTTTCCCAAAAGCAAATGTAAAATTGCAAAGTACTCTTTTAGAATTTACAATAAATAAATAAACAAATAAATAAATAAATAAATACATTAAAAAATAAATAAATAAATTATATATATATATATATATATATATATATATATATATATATATATATATATATATATATATATATATATATAATTGATTAATATAGTATTTTTAATAATTAATTAATTAATTAATTATTTTATTAATACATTTATTTATTGCTTCATAAATGTATTGCTTCATTATTTATTTATTGCTTTACAGTTATTTATTGCTTTGCAAAAAATGTTCAGATGTAAAAATGCAAAATAGAAAAGAAAATATATAGAATAAATAAAATGATAAATAAATAAAGAAATGAAAAACAAAGAAATACAAAATAAGAAAAACATAGATAAATAAATGTTAAATAAATTACATAATGAACTATATAATTAATTAAAAAAATGTAAAAATAAAAAATTGTATATTTATTTGTTTACTTATAAATTGTTTAAAACACAGGAAATATTCAGATTTTTGCCAGAAGCAAATGTAAAAATGCAAAACACTTTTCAGGATTTACAAAAAAAATAGATAGAGAGAAAAATTTATAATATTGAAAAAAGAAATTAAAAAAAAGTATGGATTAATATAAAAAATACATTTATTATTTAAGATAAAAATATGAAAAAAATTAAAAGATGATTTTATTTATCTATTTATTTATTGTTTAAAACACAATTTATTATTTTTTTTATTCACGTGAATGCAGGGAGAGTATGCAAACTCCAAACAGAAACACCAACTGACCCAGCCAAGGCTCGAACCAGCAACCTTCTTGATGTGAGGTGACAGCACTACCTACTGCGCCACTGCTTCACCCAAAAGAAAATGTTAAAATGCAAAATACTTTTCAGGATTTACAAAAAAGATAAATAAAATATTTAAAAAATTAAATATATATAAAAAAAATAAATAAATAAATAAAATTAATCAATTAAAATACAAATATAAAAATAATTAAAATAATGATTTTATTTATTTATTGATTGTTTACAAAAATTATTGTTTAAATCAGACAATATTTAGATTTTTGTCAGAAGCATATGTAAATGCAAAATACTTTTCATGATTTACAAAATATATATATATATATATATTATATATATGAGAGGTTTGCACCTGACTGTATATGTTTCATATTGTTTATGAACCCAGATTAGGCCTAAATGTATGTTTTGGGTAAAATCTGTAATTGGTAACATTTCTTAAATAGTACTAATAATTCCTTACATTTACATCGCTCTTTTCTAGACACTCAAAGTGTTTTACACAATGGGGGAATCTCCTCATCCACCACCAGTGTGCAACATCCACCAGGCTGAAGCGAAGGCAGCCATACTGCTCCAGACCACACACCAGCTGATTGGTGGAGAGGAGACAGAGTGATGAAGCCAATTATGATATAGGGGTGGTTAGGAGGCCATGATGGACAGATGCCAGTAGGCAGATTGAACCTCTACTCTTTTTTTGAAGGACATCCTGGGATTTTTAACGACCACAGAGAGTCTGGACCTCAGTTTAACGTCTTATCCGAAAGACAAAGCTCACTGAGCAGTATAGAGTCCCCGTCACTATACTGGGGCATTAGGATCCACACAGACCGCAGTTAAGCGCCACCTGCTGGACTCACTAACACCACTTCCAGCAGCAACCTAGTTCAGGGTTTTAGACATTTGCTGCGTTTAAAGCGTAGCATTGATTACATTGAAACATAAATATTCAGCTTACCTGATTCAGTGTGATGGCTGAGCCTAATACTGTGAGGACAACATGGTTGGATTCCTGACATGACTAACCGTAAATCATCTTCCACCAGAGGCGATTTTAGGATTTTCATTTTTGGGGGGCTCAGCTACTTATCAAGGTAAAAAAAAAAAAAAAAAAATATATATATATATATATATATATATATATATATATATATATATATATATATATATATATATATATATATATACACATAAATGAGCAATATCACACGAGTAGCAATGTGCTATGACTGTATAAAAAAGATAATCAAACACAGAGAGTGAAACCCTTTTGTATTAGGAACTACTTTCTTCCATCATTCATTCACATCTGCAGCTGACGTCAGAACAGCAGAAGCCATCACTATTTCACCAACATCACTTTAGAGCTAGTGTTGGAATGACTCTCTATAGTGTAATGTGAAGCGGCTCTTCTGGTGTGTGACCCCCTGATGATAAAACAGCAAATTTTGCTCACATTTTAAGATTATTAGGCTGAACGTGACATGAAATGCCATCCGTCTACAGAGATTTCTCACCAGACTGCTGTTGTGTTTGCGATAAGGAGGGACAAGGTTAAATCCAGCTTCTTATTCGCAGCTTCTTATTGACTCTATCCGGTCCACCTTAAAAACCACGAGGCTTCCGTTTTTCAGCTTTTTATTTGCGCTCAAGAGAACACACTGAGCAAGGGCTTATTATGCGGTTCTGGCGCCATCTTGTGGATAGACAACGCCAACCGTTTTTGGCCGTCTACGATCTCTCGGAAATTGTAAATATTATAAAATAGGCACAGTTGCAATCTAAACAACTACATTCTCCACTAAAAAAGCCTCAAAAATACATTTTGTTCTCTAACAGCAGTAATATTTGTTAAACTGTAGTGTCTGCTTGTTGCTGGCTGTATGTGGGCGGAGTAATACACAAAGGGTAAAGAGGCTGCACAGATGCTGATATTACTTAAATACATCACGGCTATCAGCCCAAACAGATTCGAGATTCTGACAGAACTGTTGTATATATATATATATATATATATATATATATATATATATATATATATATATATATATATATATATATTAGTGCTGTCAATCGATTAAAAAAATTAACTAATTAATCGCACCTTTTAAAAAAAATTAATCGCGATTAATCACATTTAAAATACTGAAACTTGTAATTTTGGCTATTCAAATGTAAAATTAATGTAAATGCAAGACAAAAACTATTTAAATTCAAAATATAATTATTTATTAGAATTAAAATTCAAAATATAATTGTTTAATAGAATTTTTGTTTAACTTGTAACACAGATTTCTTCATGTAAACAACATACCCACAATAAACCATCAAGATCCTGCTTGACAGCCATATTTATTACAGAAATTAAAACACAGGCATGTTAATGACATTTAAATTTCAAAACAATCAATGCCAATAAAGAAAACATTGATTTCCATGTTGGATTCTAAGTGGACTGCAAAAAAATGCCAAAACACAGGAATTGCAGATATGGAAAATGGAAAATTATAATAATAAACTATTGAATACAAACTGTTGCACTCATTGTAAAGTTTTATTGCTGTGAGTTGAGAACATTAGTTATAGAGTAGAAACAATTTAGCTTAATCCTCCTTTACATTCATCCAGTTGCTAAGACTAGGAGTATCCCGCAAGTGCACAGAGACTCCCAAATGCCAGCAAATGAATGATTGCACACCCCTCTCCCCCGCATCCCTCCTAGCTATTCAGGTAGCCTATGTCGCGCGCAACTCACCCCCAACGTCCTTCAAGTACGTCTCGTGCGCACACGCCCCAACTCAAATACGTTTCTCACCCCACCCCTGACACCCCTAAACGGGCCTGACACACACACACAACGCGCTGCAGACGTTTTGGCCCCAACGGCCTTCCATACTGGAGCGACTCCCCTCAGATTCAACACGCATGATCACGTTCATCAAATTTGCTTAAACTAAGCGTCCTAAAGTATTACTGTATTTCACAAGGATTCTGACACAACAACGCAAAGTATACGCTTTTGTTGCGTTTAATGAGGAAACACGCTAAACTTGGAGGGCGCATGCTGAAAGGCAGAGTAATGCCCTGTCTTTGACAGCTCGCGACTTCACCAGAGACTTTGAGTACATTCACATAACACACCAATACTCCGATTTTAATATGATTAAGATTATACTCTTATTAAAAGTCTACCGTGTCGCCTAAGCAGTGATTTTATTACCTTAAAGGAACACCGAGTCACGAAATGCGGAGGATTTTCTTTCTGTTCGCCATGCGGTATCAACTTAAAAATGAAACACCCGAAATTGCATGAAACTCTGGATAACTTGTGTTGCGACTAATTGTTTTATACTGAAATTTGCCTTCAAAAAGTGCTTTCTTGGTCTTATCCACATTTCTTGCATGTTGAACACACGTCCACCACAACAGGAAGTAAAAAAACCTGCAACTGCGTTAATTGCGTTATTTTTTTTAACTCCTTAAATATTTAAAATTAATCGCATGCGTTAATGCATTAATTTTGACAGCGCTAATATATATATATATGTATATTTATACAACAGTTCTGTCTGCTTCTCCAATCTGATTGGCTGATAGCCGTGATGTATTTAAGTAATATCAGCACCCGTACAGCCTCTTTACCCTTTGTGTATTACTCCGCCCACATACAGCCAGCAAAAAGCAGACACTACAGATCTACAGTTTAAAAGATGCACGCTCAGCTGTTTAACTGTCAGCTTATGATTTGAATCCAACGCGCAAGAAAGTAGTTCCTCATACAAAAGGGTTTTTGAGACTCTCCGTGTTTAATTTTTTTTTCAATACACAATTATGCATCAAACTGTTGTATAAACGCAATATCACACTCGTAGCAGTGCGATATGGCTGTATATCGGCACTGGTGGGGGAACTAAGACAACGCATGCCTCCCACCAGTGTCGATATACAGCCATATCGCACTGCTACGAGTGTGATATTGCTCATATATATATATATATATATATATATATATATATATATATATATATATATATATATAGCCCAATATTATATTTATAAGTAGTAATTTTTTAGTATTGCACTTAAAAATGTTTGTTTAATATGGGTTGTACACTAGTATTACATAGACGAGCATAGCCATTTGAGTTCTGAATAAGCCAAATAGGCTCAATCCCCCTGTTTACTGTAGTTACATACACTTTCTATATTCGAGTCCATGTTTTATTTCTGTGTATTAAATAAATAAACGGCCATTTTCTAATTAAATTACATATAAATATATAGTTTTAAACTTACAGGCTAACTCACATATTTCACGATCTTCATGATGATAATAAATAAGAAGTATTGTTTTAATACTAGACAACACTTGATGTTTCTGTCCCTCTCAGTGACAAGTTCTGCTTCTGTCACTGTGTTTAATTCTTTCTGTGCAGGACTGTATGGTATAGTTAATGCCACACAAACTGTAAAGTGTTTAATATTGGTAGTTCATTTTGAAATAAAAATAGTAAAATGTTCATTAAGAGTTACATTTGTCACTGGAGGAAGCAGCTGTGCTGATGAGGTGAATGCCGAAAAAACCCGACTGCAGCTCCGTGACATTGGTATACAGGTGATACAAGGTTATCCATATCAAAGAACTGCAAATAAGCAGATATTATGACAACTTATCAATAAACACAAGCCTCGTTCTCTCGCTGTCTAGTTGCTGGTGGTTGTGCTGTCTCTACAGATTTGGTAAGTGAGCGACCAGTGCTCTTTGTTTATTCAGTTTGTTCGTATCGAACTAAGTTAACTATTGCACCGAGTGTAAATATGTTAGCACCACAACCAAACTTTAACCTCGTGTAGGATTTTCACCACATTTTGTGACCGGAATAACACACGCGGCTTTCTGACACTACCTGTCATGTGCATCTAAGTTTCCGAGAAATGCAGAGTTTTTTTTTTCTCTCATTCGCCATGCGGTATCAAACATTGCATGAAAAATACACGCTTAGAGCAGTTCCTTGAATCAAATATCTCGTTTGTCGCGAGGGGCATGAATGAATTCCCTGAATGAAAGAGCCAAACTGCAGTTAAAGTCCAACATTTAATAATTTGGCAAATAATTTGATTACAGATGTCCATGTAAACACAGTCACTTTCTCCCCTGTGTGTGTGTGTGTGTGTGTGTGTGTGTGTGTGTATGTGTGTGTTTTGACTCTGAAACTACAGGTGCCTGAAAGTTAGATGTGGAGCTAACATTAATCAGATTCACTCTAGTGAATTTTTTTTTATTTTTTTACAAGACTTAAATGAGTGTTTGCAGCACAAAATGATCAATTAAAGATTCCAGCAGTTGTTATGTTAGTTTTCATCCTGTTGCTCTGTTTCACTTTAAATATAACATATAAATGGCAGATTGAGCATTAATGTTAAAGGTATACAGTTCACCCGAAAATGAAAATTCCTTCCTGGTTTGCTCATCCTCCTCTTGTTCAAACCTGTTTGAGTTTCTTTCTTCTGTTGATCACAAAGGAAGATAATCTGAAGAATGCTGTAAAATACAGCCTTTGACTTCCACTGTATTTGCTGTTCCTACTACAGTATGTGTAACCCCACCTGTCTTGCGCCACTCAAGCCACTTTGAGCTGGTACCGAACTGGCGACCTTCCGCATGGGAGTCGGTTGCTCTACCAAGGAGGCTAAAGACCATAGCCTCTAGCTTCCGTTACATATGGATATCAGTGGCTGCTTTATAATCAACATGTTTTATGTTCAACAGAAGAAAGAAACCCTTGAGTATAAGGAAATAATGATAAAAGAATTGGGTGCACTGTACCTTTAAGGCTTGAGAAATTTAAAGGGACAGATTACCCAAAAAATAAATCTCTGATCATTTAATAACCTTTCACTTGTACTAAACATAGTGGATTTCTTTTTCAATCTGTTGAACAAAGAAGAAGATATTTTGAAGATATTATTGAATTTTCTTACTGTTGATGACAATAGCTCTGTTTTTATCTAAATATAATTATCAGCATGTTTAATAATGCATTATATTGCTAAATGGAATTGTCAAGATCAGCATAACGTTTGACAATGTGCATAAAAAAGTAGGATAAACTTTTTATCTGATCAGACAAAATGTGCATGAACTAAGATACAAGCAGATTTAGTGAATAAGCTGCTCACAAATCTAATCTAAAAAAAAGATATTTTGAAGAATGTTGAACACCAGTAACCATTTACTTTCGTAGTATTTGCTTTTCATGTTGGTGTTGATGTCTGTCGGTTTCCAACATTGTTTAAAATGTCTTCTTTTGTGTTCAAAACTCATAAAAGTTTACAGCCACTTAAGTGTGAGTACATGATAATGTCTATAATATTTGGGTGCACTGTACCTTTAAGGCTTGAGAGACAGAACTAGCACTAGTTTTTTAAATGAGATAATAACGGTCTCATATAAAAAATAATTGTTGCTAAGCTAAAAGTGCTCATGCTAGACTCAGAGGTTGGCGAAAGAGGAGGAGAGAAAGAAAGAAAGAAAGAAAGAAAGAAAGAAATAAAGAAAGAGAGGGAGGGAGGGAGGAAGGAAGAAAGACAAAAATGAATGAAAGAGAGAAAGAAGGAAAGACAGCAATAAAGAAAGAAAGAAAGAAAGAAAGAAAGAAAAGAAAAGAAAAGAAAAAAGAAAGAAAGAAAAAGAGAAAGAGAGAAAGAGAGAAAGAAAGAAAGAAAGAAAGAAAGAAAAAAAAGAAAGAAAGAAAGAAAGAAAAGAAAATAAAGAGAAAAAAGGAAAGAAAGAAAGAAAAGAAACGAAAAAGAGGAAAAAGAAAAGAAAGAAAAAAGAGAAAGAAAGAAAGAAAGAAAGAAAGAAGGAAAGAAGGAAAGAAAGAAAAGAAAATAAGAGAAAAAAGGAAAGAAAGAAAGAAAGAAAAGAAAAGAAAAAGAGAAAAAAGGAAGGAAAGAAAGAAAGAAAGAATGAAAGGAGGAAAGAAAGAAGGAAAGAAGGAAAGAAAGAAAAAAGGAAAGAATAAAAAAGAGAAAGAAAGAAAGAAAGAAAGAAAGAAAGAAAGAAAGAAAGAACGAAAGGAGGAAAGAATGAAGGAAAGAAGGAAAGAAAGAAAAAAGAAAAGAATAAAAAAGAGAAAGAAAGAAAGAAGGAAAGAAAGGAAAAATGAAAGAATGAAAAAAGAAAAAGAAAGAAAGAAAGAAAGATAGAAAGAAAGAACGAAAGAACGAACGGAAGGAGGAAAGAAGGAAAGAAAGAGAAGAAAAAAGGAAAGAAAGAAAGAGAGGAAGGAAGAAAGAAAGAAGAAAGAAAAAAGGAAAGAAGGAAAGAAAGAATGGAAAGAAAGAAAGAAAGAAAGAAAGAAAGAAAGGAAAGAAGGAAGGAAATGAAAGGAAAGAAAGAAAGAAAGAAAGAAAGAAAGAAAGAAAGAAAGGAAGGGAACAAGATTCCTTCTCTGTGCTTTTTTTCCAGAGAGAGAGAGAAATAAATACATAAATAAACATAAATAATATAAATATATGCAAATAGCTCGAACTGGTGGACATGCAACAACTTTAATCATAAAGCAAATACAAAACAAAAGTCTCCATCTGGAGTTACTTCTCAGGACTCCCCACTGCTAAACTAGGGCTGTCCAAATCCTGATTCTGGAGTGCTGGTGTCCGATAGAGCTTAGCTCCAACTTATATCAAATGGTACTGACTGCAGAGCCACTTGAGCAGAGCCGAGCTCCAGCTATTTTTTCTTCTCCAAGTGATGTCTCTGGGGATTTGAGTTAGGGGTTGGTAAGGAGTACGCATTGAAACAACTAATAGGAGGAGAAGCTGGAGCTCAAGCACTCCCTTATTGGAGCCCAAGTGGCTCTGCAGCGAGTAGCGTATGAGGGTGCTTTTACACCTGTAAATCAATTCATTTGTACCAAAACAGGGATTAAAATCGTAACATTGTTGCTTTTTGTTCTTGGTGCTGTTCGCTTTCACACGGCAAAATTTCTAAACGGACCAAACACAAGTCACGTGTGAGTAAAGTCCCGTTACGGTCTCAAGGAGGGTGGTGGTTTGACAGGGTGTGCGTGACGTGTCTAAAAAGCAAGGAGGGATGCGGTGTGGAGGTGTGTGAAGGGTGCGGGATGTATTTGAAGACCGAAACGAAAACGTGCGATCACCTGGATATTATCACTTGTTTGCGGGTATCTGGGAGACTCCCGGAAATGCACAGAAAATCCCGGATACCCGCAAACAAATGATAATCTCCCGGCAATCGTGTGTTTCCCTCCCGGTCTTCCGGGAGACTTGGGATGTCTGGAATGACCTCCCGCCCTACTCATAATTCTCTCTTCATATAGCCGTATGCCTATTACATATACTCGGATCGTATCGCTTTTTCACTACAATAGATCTGTTCCAGAGTTCATTTCAATCGAGCCGAGACCACCTCATTCACACAGTCTTGGACCGATTGTTTTGCCGTGGATCCGAGCGCGATTGCTGGATTCACATATGGCAAACAAATCACGCGAACTGGGCAAACGAGACAGGTTCCGAAACAAAAGTTTAGGTGTGAATGCACCCTTACTTGTTTTATACCAGCCAGGAAGTTTCTAGCATATCTAGTAATGCTGCGGTCACACTAGAGTTTGAGCATGTGAAATTCTGTTGTACGGCGGCTGTGAAATGAGGCAGGATTAATCAATGTGATTAGACATTTAAAAAAGCAAGCAATTGGTCTATATTTCAAATTTCTGTCCAGAGAGGTCATGCTTTCACAGGTCTGAGTATACCAAGCTTGATCATTGCAATGCAGCGAACTGCGAAACCTGTCACACAGCTTGTGTTTCCCGTCTGTCACGTGCGTATAAATGGAAGTCTATGAGGAGAAAAGTCCAGTGTGACCGGAGCCTAAGAGCTTGTTTAGCTGGTTCTAGTGTGTTTAATTAGGGTTGGAGGTAAACTCTTCAGGACACTGGCCCCCCAGGACTGACTTTGGACACCCCTGTATGAAATGCTGGCTGTTTCTCAATTCCAAGAACGCTGTGAATGGACTTGTGTTCTTGTGGAGACCAGTCTTGTCAGGTCACCTCGAAAGAACAAACTCAAGAGACCGAGAGAACAGAAAACGCGTCATGTGAGAAATGAGATGCGTTTTTCCTGATGGTCACATGACCTTCACACGTTTTTATTGGAAAATTATTTAAACATTACAGCATTCATACAACAATGTATTGTTTTCCCCTATTCATGAGATATGCTAGGCATAAAGACATTACGAATATATGATGCACAATACAAATGAAACAGATTTTAATACGAATTTCAGCAAATAAACACCCTTATTATTTCCCGATAGAGAGCCCTGAGCTCATGAGATCCTCGAGCCCGAGGCTCCCTCCTGTTGCTGGGCGAGAGGGAAGTTTGAGTCTCGGGAACTCCCCTGCTTGATAATGGTGAATGTAGATTATGAGCTATGGAGAGTATGCTGAATTAAGCGCTTGTCTATGATGTCTATTTGGCTTATTCAATTTACTTATGTTACCTGTTTTTGGTCTGTGGGAGGAAACCGGAAGGGCGGGGGAAACCAGCGGAAACACAGGCATACCTGGCAACATTCGGATCATAAAATCCTGGAGATTTTATCCGCGGGTGTGCACGAAGTGAAAAGCGGGGATCGGTTGTAAAGATGGTTGCGTGTTTGGTTAGGTGCGCATGGGAACTGAACCAAAAAGCTGAAGTGAACAGGGGGGTTGGCTTTGGTGGTGGGGGGTGGAATTCCGGGAGTTTTCCGGGAGACAGATCAATACGGGAGATGGGTCTGAAATACGGGAGACTCCTAGCAAAAACGTGTTGGCAGGTATGAACACGGCGAGAACATGCAAACTCTACACAGAAATGCCGACTTGGCCAGGAAGAGATCTGAGCCAGTGACATTCTTGTTGTGAGGCAATGATGCTAACCATTGAGCCTCTGACAAGATAAAGGGGGGAGTAGGGGTGGAAGGGAGGATTCTTCAAGACGAAATTGACTAAGGCAGTTTGTCACCAAACTTGTTCCTGGAGGGCCGGTGTCCTGCAGATTTTAGCTCCAACCCTAATCAAACACACCTGAACAAGCTAATTAAGATCTTACTAGGTATACTTGAAACATCCAGGCAGGTGTGTTAAGGTGAGTTGAAGCTAAACCCTGCAGGGACACCGGCCCTCCAGGACCGAGATTGCTGACCCCTGGGTTTAGGTAAAATACTCGGGTTATTTATAGTGATTTAGGAATCGTCTGATTGGTGGATCATGCATTAGCTAATGCAGGTCCAGCTGCTGTCAATCATAAGCACATGCTCCTCACGAAATCAGTTTATGAGTAAACTTCTCAAAATGCTGCGCTTCCCACCTCCTTTATTCAGCCGCGATGACATCTCAAGCGAGTTTTGCACTCAAGTCTGCATCCATGCGTCCTCGATATCAAGAACACATGCGGGACCATTCACCTATTCTCCTTTCTTGCGGTCTTGAGGTTTGGAACTGAACTTTGAAGCGGTTGATGATGAGGTTACATGAGAACACAAGGACGCAAGATCATCAGCCACTCTCTTCAAGAGACATGCTCTCGCCCCAGCCCCAAGTCACCACTACCAAACCAACCAATTACAGAGCTTGAGTGTTGCGATGTGTGGTTACATTTTTTAAGAGGTGCATGTTAGCATGGGCTGTGCCGGACCATTTGCAAATATAAACCAGCTCTTAGGCTTTTTAAGGCCTACAATTTTGTTTTGGAAAAGTACGACATTAATTTAACATCCCACAGAAACCCTCCAATGTATAAGTCACACAGTGGTTTGTTCCTGGTCTACTTAGTGGTAAAGTATCTGCTGTAGAGCTCGCTGTACAGGGCCTGGTTGTCGACTCGTATGGCGTTTCTGAGTGACTGCCAGAACCAGGCCTCGGCGGAGGATGAGTGTGGCCACTCCAGGATGCTGCGAGCGCACAACCGCCTCCGCAGACGGACAAAATGAGAGTATTGCAGCACCGGCTCCAACAACAGCAGAACAATCACGTCCTCATTCTCCTCCAGGAGCCGCTGATGGGCCAGAAACACCGCCAGCTTGAAGGAGCCGCTGTTCACGTAGCCCTCGGTCAGCACGAAGACCGTTTTTCGGCTGTTCTGGATGCTCTGGGTCAGGCTGTCTAACACCGGGGAGCCAGGGATCCAGTCTCGCTCCTCCAGGCAGATCGGGAGGAAGAGTTCGCTTCGCTCCTCCAGCTGCACACGCAGGTGGTTCAGCACCCAGTCTGACACCTGCAACACACACATGAACACTGAAAGTCAAAATTTATTTGCTTTCACAGTATATTTCCACAGTATTTACCATAATACTTTTTCTTTTTCATTTGTTTTATTTCGGTTTTATTTCAACCCAATCCCAATTCCACCCTGTCCCAATTCTCTTTAGCTTAGAAGGCGTAGGTCTAAGAGGAAGGGCTAGTTACCCCTTCAAACTGAGATTCTTTAGGATCACACTCGAAACCAAGGTGTAGAAAAATTTTCCAGAATACACCAGCTACAACGGTGCACTAGTGGTGTCCCATTTTTTTTAGGGGTAAATTTTGAAGCCCTTTCTCTTTACACTCAGTTTTAAGGGCCAAGGGGAAGGGGTTCAAAAATAGAATTGGGATTGAGCCTTAGTCTTTTAAACCCATTTAAGGTCAATATTATTAGGCCCCAACAGCAAGACTGGTGACAGAGTGATTTGTTGAACATGAAAGTGAAGTTGAACATCTCTCATGGCCTACACTGTCACCAGATCTAAATATTATGGAGCCACTTTAGGGTGTTTTAGAGCAAGTCAGGAAAGGTTCAAAGGAAAGGAGGGAGTCAGGAGCATCACGTAGTGACCTAAACACTATTCTGACAGAAGAATGGATCAAAATCTCTTTGGCCGCTGTGCAGGACTTACAATTGAAACCAGAAGTTTACATACACTCTAAAAAAAGGGACATAACCATTTTTTAAAATATGTCTGATGGTAAATCATACTAAATGTTTACTATTTTAGGTCCGTTAGGATTACCTTAATGATTTACATTAGCTAAATTCCAGAATAATGAGAGATTTTTGAGTTTGTTATTAATTTCTAGACAGTCAAAAGTTTATACACATTTCCTTGGTATTTTTAGCTTTGCTTTTAAACTGTATATCTTTAGTCAAGTGTTTTGGGTCTCCTTCCACAAGCTTCTCACAATAGTTTGCAGGAATTTTGGCCCATTCCTCTTGACAGAATTGGTGTAACTGAGTCAGATTTGTTGGCTGTCTTGCTCGCACAAGCATTTTCAACTCTGCCTACAAATTTTCTACAGGATTGAGCTCAGGGCTTTGTGATGGCCACTCCAAAACATTCAATCTGTTGTTCTTAAAGCACATTTGAAATAATTTGGCAGTATGCTGAGGGTCATGGTCTGTTTGGAAGACCCATGTGTGGCCAATTTTTAATTTCCTGGCTGATGTCTTGCTTCAGTATTTCTACATAATGTTCTTTCCTCATGATGCCATCTATGCTGTGAAGTGGACCAGTCCCTCCTGCAGCAAAATAGCCCACAACATGATGCTGCCGCCACCATACTTCACAGTTGGGATGGTGTTGCTAGGCTTGTAAGCTTTCCCCTTTGTCCTCCAAATGTAACACTGCTCATTATGGCCAAACAGTTCAATCTTAGCTCCATCAGAGCACAGGACATGTCTCCAAACATTAGTCTTTTCCCTAGTTTAATTTACTAAATTGTAATCTGGCTTTGTTGTTGATTCTGGCTTGTTGATTTTCCCATGTAGTCACACAAGGAAGCAGTGTGTTTGAGCTTTTCCTTCAATACTATTCTACAGTTGTGCCTCACATTAACTCAAATGTTGTCAATTAGCCAATCAGAGACTTCCAAAACCTTGACATCATCATCTGAGCTTTTCCAGAGGCAGAATAATCTTATTGTGTGTAAACTTGACTTTCAAGAAAAGTTATAACAATTTCTCAACAAATCTCTCTCTCATTATTCTGCTATTAAGCAGAACAGAAACACACGTGATCATCCTCACTTACCTAAAAGAGAAAAAGTTTAGTCCCATTAACATCTGACTTTTTTAAAATGGTTATGTGCCTTTCTATAGAGTGTATGTAAACTTCTGGTTTCAACTGTATATCTGTCATTCCCCAGAACAAGTGATGCTGTGTTGGCCAAAAAAGAAGTCCCTACACCATACTAATAAATTATTGTGGTCTAAAACCAGGCGTTTCAATTCCATTGTCCAACTTTTTCAGCCGATTTGATTATCACTCTATTGAATGGGCGTTATCAGTGGTTATCAATTCATAGATATGGACCATTAGGGGCCTTCTGCGCCTACTGGTAGGCTCAGAAGGCTGTTATCATCCATCTACATGTTTAATCAGCTATAGATCACATATTGTAGGGCTGTGACCAGAAGTTAACGAGATGACCGTCAGGTCTCCGGGAAATGTCCCCTATGGTCTGCCAGTCCGCCCCTGGATAATGCCCATTCAATCGAGTGATAACATTAGAAGCGGTCTTAACTTAAGTCTTAACTTTAAACTTTAAATTCCCATTTGGTATGACATGTATTTTAACATGAATATTTTCTCACACGCTGCTTTACAGCATATTTTTAAGTTGCCACAAATCTGATATCAGCGCATATTCAATTCTGCTATTGTCTTGTTTATTACCACTTTGAAAAAAAAATTCATTCTACAAAAATAAATGTGACTTGACCTGCGGGTCCTTGGTATCGTAGGTGATGAAGGCGTCATAGATGCAACTTTCTGAGCTCAACTGCTGATATCCAGTGAATCTGGCTTTCAGATAGTAGTATAAGTAGGAGACGTCCCAGTAGAACAAGTGCATAGTGATGGCTGCGAAAGTAGTGCATATGATGCACGCAGCGGAAATGAAGTACGCCACAAAGGCTAGCTGATCATCAATGCATTCTTGAATGTCAAACTTAATCACAGCCAGACCTTTCCTTTCCTCCGGCATGGTACAAGTCACACCGGTCACCAACCGAGGGATCTTTACATTAGTATCCAGAATCCACAGAACAAATTCAAGCAGGTTGCACGTGCAGTGGAATGGGTTTCCGTGAAGCCATAGCATCTTCAGATCACTCTCAGTTGGAAATGTAGACTGGTTAACAGTTATAAGATAATTATAACTGAGATCAAGTTCCTTAAGGTTCACCACCCCCTGCAGAAATCCAATGGCAAGCTTGGAGATTCGATTACGCTGGAGATTGAGCAACTCTAAGGAGGGAACATCGACTGACAAATTGCTAGCGATTTCAATAATGTTGTTGTCATGTAAAATGAGTTCTCTGAGATTCTGGAAACGCCTCAACATTGTCCAGTTAATGTTTGCAAGTTGATTGTGGCTCATTTGCAAGCGTTGAATAGTAATGGGAAGTTGCGTATAAACTGTATAGGGAATTTTCCCAATGCTGTTGTTGGATATGTCAAGGTGGGTGAGGTTGGTGAAGTTTTTAAAAATCTTCACATAGGTATTGTCTTTGTCCCTCCACATCCTTCCGAGCTTATTGCCCCGAAATTGCAGTTCTCGAAGAGACTTGCTTGACATGGTTTTGGTTGTTAACGTGTTGATGCTATTAAAGCTCATGTTCAACACCTTCAGTGAGGGCAGATATTGAAGAAACATCATGTTGTGGGTTACACCGGCCACAGTGAAATAATGCGAATTGTAACTGATATCGAGCACTTCAAGACTCTGTAGCTCTCGGAAGGCGTTATCATAGGCAAGATCGACTTTGTTGAAGGATAAATCCAGATATTTGAGATTGGGAAGGGATGTAAATTCAGATCCATTGGGAGCCGTGGAAAAGCCATTCCTGGAGAGGTTGAGGCAGGAGATGTTCCCGTATGTGTCAAATTGTTCAGGAGAAATTAAAAACAGGTTATTTCGACTGAGATCCAGCACACGGCCGGTGTTGTAGCATTCTAACTTTACGAGATTTTTTGGAGCATCAAAAGGATATAAAGGTTCTGACATCAAGGGCATTATTGATCTATGGTTTGAACCAGCACCAGTGGCTTTACTCAACTCCCCATTTACAGTCACTGGGTACAGTCTGTTTTCTGCAAGATAGAGTACTCTCACGTGTTGAAATATATATGACGTGGCACGTACAATGAAGTTTATTCCTACATCCAATACATTCAGATGTTGTAGGTCAAATAGAGACTTGAATGTGTCTTTTTGGATTTCCCTGAAAACCAAACCTCGAAGGTGCAACGTCTTGAGTGAGGTTAAATTCGCAAATCCTGGTGAAAGGACTACGGTTAAAGGGTATGTTTTTAATGCAAAATTGTATGATAGATCAAGTTTGGTCAACAATGGTAGATTTCCCAAGAAAACTGTATCAGCTGGATCAGTAATAGCGCTGAACAATAAATTAAAAGAGAGAAAGAGCTGCTGAAGATTAGAAAGGTTGGCAAACCAAGCAGGATTGATGGACTTGATTGAATTCCCAGCGAGATGCAGAATATGGAGATTTTTGAGGTCAGAAAAAGCTTGGGGATGAATCTCAATTGATGTATTTTTACAAGGAATGCATGGATACGGTGCAGTATGACAGCGCGGGCAGTTTCCTTGGATTTTGAGAACTGTCAGATTGCAGAGGCCTCGGAAATCATGCTCTCCGATGTATGTTAAACTGTTTGATCCGAGCTCAAGTCTCTCTAAGGAGACTGGCAATCCTATGGGGACTTGAGTTAGGTTGTTGAAGGACAAAGTAAGGCGTTTCAGGTTGACCAAATAAGAGAGGCTTCCTTTTTCTATGCGGTAACGTCTTGAGCAAGGATTCCAATAGTAGCAATTCTTTGAAAGGTAAAGGAATGAAAGATTTTTGACATGCTCAAAGGTTGTCAAGTTTATCCAGGTGATCTTATTCTCCTCTAGACCGAGCTCTTTTAGATTTTTGGGAATGTCTTTTGGGATGTACTTTAACTTGATCCCATTGAGGTCCAGTACTTGTAGTTTGGTCAAATTCGAAAACACTCCTTTGGCAATAACAACCTCTCTGTTTTGATTCAACCATTTCAGATTTAATAAGGTCAGATTCTCCAAGCCATGGAAAGATTGAAGAGTAAGATTCCTGATGTAGTTTTCTGAGAGGTCAATGTAGGTTGTGTTTGCTAGAAATTGTGGCAAAACTTTAAGTTTACGTCCTTGACAGTTGACCACGACCGTCTCTGCGGTTACGTTTTCATGTATATCGCAGGGTTGAGTCTTTAGGGTCCTCACGTTCAACTCACTCAGGGCTAGTGTGAGCTTCAGGATCAAAATAAGGCAGATGTCCAGATTCTTCACCTGAGGGAATAGGAAACAACTGTTAAACAACAGCAGTATGACAAAACATTAGAAATGCATGACAATTGTGGCTATTATGGATAACTAAAGCTATATCGTTTTAATTATTTTGTTACCTAGGCCAGTGGTTTTCAAAGTGGGGGTCGGGACCCCCCGAGGGTTCACGGGGCAATGAAGGGGGGTCGCCTGGTGATTTCCAAAAATCTATTTATTTTTATTAAACCATAAGAATTAACATATTTTATCCATAACTATACTGAAAATAAAAATAGTTGTTTATAGTTACTATATACTATATAGTTACTATAGTAGCTTATAGTTACTAGTTCTATTGGATTGCAACCCCTGGGGTAATTACATTATATTAAAGGCAGCAATAGCGTCAGATGCATTTTGATTTTATAACATCAGGTTATACTTTCTGGCACATTTAAAGCACTGACACAAATTTAATTAGTGTGTCTGCGTCATTGCATGCAAGGTTTCTGTATTTATAACCACCTCAGAGGATATTGGGGGTCGCGAGTCACTGGCATTGTTATTTTAAGGGGTCGTGGGCTGAAAAGTTTGGGAACCCCTGACCTAGACTAAAATACACACTAAAGTCTGTGTAAAGTTTAAAGGCCACCTATGGTAAAAAATCTACTTTTCAAGCTGTTTGGACAGATCTGTGTGTTGGTATAGTGTATAGACCGTCATACTGGGGTGATATGAACACACCCAGTCCTTTTTTTTCAATTTAACTACAAAAAAAAGGGTCGGCCAATTGGAGCTGTTTTCAAATCGATCGCACCATTACGTAGGTGTGCGATCCCCTCGCCCACCGAATTGATTGACAGCTGCGCGCATTAACATGTCACGTGTATATGTCAACAAGACCAGACAGACATACGCAAAGCAACCGGGAATAAAAGCTCTGTTCTGTTCGCTAGGATCAGCAATCATCATCAAATGTGATTAAGAGTAAGTTTCACATGTTTAAAGTGTTTTAAAACAGAGTATGTGTGTAATTAATTTCAGCGTTTTACTTCAGTTTTACTTCATCAGCACAGCCGCGTGTCAGAACAATTATAAAAGAAGACGCTTCGATCCCGGTTTGTGGAAGTTAAATCAGGTTTATTTTGTACATTAGCATAACAGATATCCACACTTGAGGTTAGCCTTAACTAGGCTAAGCGCGCTCTGTCTGTCTGCCTGCCTGCGTGTGTGTGTGTATCATCTGCGGTGTGTGTGTGTTTGTGTGTGTGTGTGTGTGTGTGTGTGTGTGTGTGTGTGTGTGTGTGTGCGCGCGTTAACTTTGTAACGATATTGTGTGTGACTCATCAATGCAACTTCACAATACTGATTAGTAAAGGTTAGTTCTTACTGTAGTATCTCACAAACGCTACGTGAGACCTTCTTCCTTTAAGTCTGTCTGTTGTCTGACGCAGCTGAGGGAGGAGGCATGTAGAAACAGTGGGCGGGAAAGAAAAAGCTTAAGGCGCAGTACGACAAAACCACCCCCTGCTGAAAATCAGTATAAAACAGCATCTTGTAAAAGGTATAATGAAAAATCTGATGGGTATTTTGATCTGAAACTTTATATACACATTCTAGAGACGCAAAAGACTTATATTAAATCTGAAAAAAGGGGTAACCTAGGTGCCCTTTAAATTGACAGTTTATTTTGCTAGTGCACATTTCTATTCTTTAGGTCATCCACACAAGTTAATCCAAATGGTAAAAAGCTATTAGACTTCACTTAACTTTTAGAAATATGCATATAGTTTCTTAACTTAATAATTATAAGGCAACCAGTTTACTCTCTTCAGAGCCAACTTATCACTTTTTAAAGTGTACTGAAAGAAAACTGTTCTGGTAATCTTCAGTCTGAGCATCTGCATCTGTGTTTAAATTGGCTTCTTCTATTATGAGTGATAATATTAGTTTGCTGCTTCAGTTACAATATTCTTAGCCACGCCCGTCTTACCGTTAGTTTGCTATAGGGTAAAGAAGCGCAAAGAAAGCCCCACCCCCTACTTAATATTCAGTTTCAGTTAAAAGTACATCAACAGATTGAAATAAAAGACTGAGCAACTTTTGGTTCATTAGGACCTCAGCATAAAAATAGCATCCTAAATGAGTAAAAGACAAGGAAGGGTGACACTTTGGCTCAGTGGTTAGCACAGTCGCCTCACAGCAAGAAGGTTGCTGGTTCAAGCCCCAGCTGGGTCAGTTGGCATTTCTGTGAGGAGTTTGCATGCTCTCCCCATGTTGATGTGGGTTTTCTTCAGGTGCTGTGGTTTCCCCCACAGTCTAAACACATGCGCCATAGGGGAATTGATGAACTAAAATGGCCGTAGTATATGTGTGTGAATGAGTGGGTGTTTCCCATTATTGGATTGCAGCTGGAAGGGCATCCATTGTGTAAAACATTTTCTGGATAAGTTGGTGGTTCATTTTGCTGTGGCGAACTCTGATGAATAAAGGGACTAAGCCAAAAAGAAAATGAATGAATGAAGAACAAAGAATCATATTAAAGGTAAGTGTCTACTTTAATGTTTTAAATGTCATAATAATGTGCAATAAAGTTCATTACTTTAAAGCCATTTATGTCAAAATGAAACTACAAATTATAAGATGTAGATTTAAAATCATAATTAATGTGTATTAAAGTGAACTTTCACCAAAAAAAAAAACCCTAAAAAACAGAAAACTGTGCACAATTCACTGCATTTGAGTTTCCTGTTCTTTCACTGACACTGAAGTACAGCAGAACCCATGAGCCCCTATTTCACTGCCAGGGGGAAATGAAAGCTGTAAAGCTATATGTCTCCCTTTCGTTGTAGACTTCTCCGTTTCCTTTCATGTCCTGGCTGCTACAGTGATACTTGTTAATACTGTGATAGCTGCGGCCATTTATCAGTATCTGAGTCACTTCTCGGTGAACAGCGCTGACCATTACAGCCAATCACAGCCCTTTCTTTTGAGTGTGTGAGCCCAATAACCAATCATGGGCGTTTAAGAACTCGCTCGACAACACTCAAAAAGCACGTGGGATTAATGTTTACGTTTGTTTACTTGCTATAAATGCTCCTGTTGTCTTCTGTGTATGTACTTGAGTTTTGTTTGATACATTCAAAAAGAGTGTTTTCTTTGAACAGGTAAAATTAAAGACACAAATTCAAAATACAGTCTAATATAGTTGTATTAAAAAACTAAATTGTATATATATATATATATATATATATATATATATATATATATATATATATATATATATATATATATATATATATATATATATATATATATATACATACAGTTGAAGTCAGAATTATTAGCCCCCTTGAATTATTAGACTGTTTGTTTATTTTTTCCCCAATTTCTGTTTAATGGAGAGAAGATTTTTCCAACACATTTCTAAACATACTAGTTTTAATAACTCATCTCTAATAACTGATTTATTTGATCTATTTTACTAGATATTTTTTCAAGACACTTCTTTACAGCTTAAAGTGGCATTTAAAGGCTTCACTAGGTTAATTAGGTTAACTAGGCAGGTTAGGGTAATTAGGCAAGTTATTGTATAATGATGGTTTGTTCTGTAGACTATCGAGAAAAAAAAAATTAGCTTAAAGTGGCTATCAATTGTGTCCCTAAAATGGTGTTTAAAAAATTTAAAACTGCTTTTATTCTAGCCGAAATGAAACAAATAAGACTTTTTCCAGAAGAAAAAATTTTATCAGACATACAGTATAAATTTACTTGCTCTGTTAAACATCATTTGGGAATATTTAAAAAAAGAAGAAAAAATTTTGAAGGGGGCAAATAATTCTGACTTCAACTGTATATATATAAAACATAAAATTGATATCCAATTGAACCGAAATGATGAAATGTAATCAGAAAAAAACAAACCATACACCAGTGCAGGTTCACACCCCAACAGCCTGAAGTATGCTGTTAAGTTTGTGGCTGACTCTTCTCACCCTTGACACAAGCTTTTTGAGGCGCTGGTATCTGACAGAAGTCTGCAGTTTATCAGGAACAGAACCTCAGGCCACTAAAACAGATTCTTTCCACACACAACTGGCCTTATCAACATTACCCATGAATCATTAGGGTTTCTTACTCACGCCCACGGACTTTACACTTTACACACACACACACACACACACACACACACACACACACACACACACACACACACACACACACACACAGTTCTTTCACACGTGCTACATTAACACGATTCAGACTGCTATAATCTCACACCTCGAACTGTAAACATTTGCAGTGGTCCCTCACTGCACATTGTAGATTTCATGTTTATAATGTTTTTATTTTATCAGTCCAACTTTATTCCTGCTTTCATTGATTTGTTTGCCTTACTTCTTAATTGTTAACCTCATCGTCTAATTATTTATTTTTGTTGCTTTTTGTCAACAACCAATTTACAAAGACAAAGACAAAATCTCAAACAGGTGTACTAAAATAAACTTATATTAGTTTAATAAATTAGTAATTAGTTAAAATAACCCTGATTCTGCACCGTAAAATGTAAGAAGTTGACTTTTTCTAAAAAACATTAAGGAGACCAATTGCCTTGAAATTCCTAAGTAAAGTTGTGTATTTTTTTTTAAGTGAGCATAACTTAAAACGGTTTATATTTACAACTTAATAAAGTAAACTTCAGTATTATTGACTTAAAATAATTAGTTGAGTTAACTTCTTATTAGTGTGCATATTACTAGGAAAACATCAGGAAACCAACTGCCTTAAAATAATCACGTAAGCTGAACTAAAACATTTAAGTAAAGAAAAAAACACCAATGAAAAATAATAAACCAAACAATATATCTTAAATTAAACATTAATTAATTACAAGTCAAAACTTTTAAAATGATATCTGCACACAGTAAAGAAACTGCTGCCTTTTTAAAGCTTTTTTTTTTTTTTTACTTTTCTAGTCATACCAGATTATTTTAATAAAACAGACTGAAGTGAAGTTTTATAAATTAATTTCGAGAGGAGCACGTGATATGATTGAGCACGACTGGCCGCTCATCTGTAATCAGTAATAATCCAGTCAGAGCAGGCACGTGCACACATAGGGCTCAACCTGTGAAGTGCACATGCCCTTTTTATTCTTGGATAGAAAGTGCCCTTCCAAAATGATCAAAAGTGCCCCCTCGACACCCCCCCACCGCCTTTCAGTAGGTGCACGACAACACCACTCTTGAGTCCGGTGTTAAGTCCTAGCTTAAAATAAATGATTCATTTTTTTCCTACTGCTCTATCTTCGTTTGGACAAATCCCACCTTCCACCCCATCTCCTTCTTTTCCCCCCCTTTCTAAAAGAGGGAGCTATCGAGACCTACCTGATCTCGGATCCCCAATATGCTTATTAACCAGGCAAAGCCTTGGGCTCAAATATCTCAGAGCTCTGGGTTCTCTCCCAGCATAGCATGCCAATCCTGCTTTAAATGCTATAAGCATATCTAAGTGGGAACTCTTGAAATAATAATTTAAACTATTCATAACTTTAAAAATGTAGCTGAAGCCTGATTAACTTACTAAAATAAGTTAACTTAACATTAAAAAAAATGGTAAGACTTTATTTAGATGGTCTCTATTGCACATTTTGTTGACTAAACATTGCATTGCAACTACATGCCAATTCTCATTTGAGTATTAGTAGACTGTCTGCTTAACATCTGCTGATTCTGCTTCTTCAACAGACATTTAACTGACTATAAGAGACTTTGCAAGTACATGTCAACTTACACTAACCCCAAACTAACAGTCTGCTTATAATATAATGAGAATTAATTGGCATGTTGATGCAATGCAACCTAATGTCAAGAAAATGTGTAAAAGGGACCATTAAACTAAAGTGATACCAAACATTTATTGTACCTTTATTGATGTGAACATTAACAAAGTCTTAACCCAATGTTGGGTCAAATATTGACAAACACAAGCAACATGGGTTAAAAAGTGTCCTTCAAGTTTAATTGAAAAACAAAAAAGAAAAAAACCTCAACATTAGGTTAGTCTATATTTGAACAAGGATTGGGTTAAAACAACCAAGCATTTTTTTTTTTAACGTGCACCTTTTACTTAATGCACGTTTGTGTTGCATTTGTGTTTAGACAAAATATGTACACAAAAAATTTTTTATGGTTAATTGAATTAATAACATCACATACTTGAAAAGATTTGTTCAACACATTTTTAATCATAACAGTGTTAATAACTCATTTCTTATCACTGATTTATTTTCTTTGCCATGATGACAGTAAATAATATTAGACTAGATATTCTTCCAGACACTTCTATACAGCTTAAAGTGACATTTAAATGCTTAACTAGGTTAATTAGGTCAACTAGGCAGGTTAGGGTAATTAGGCAAGTTACTGAGTAATGATGGTTTGTTCTGTAGAGCGAATAAAAATATAACATAAAGGGGCTAATAAATTTGTCCTTAAAAATGGTGTTTAAAAAATTAAAAACTGCTTGTATTCTAGCCGAAATAAAACAGATAGGACTTTCTCCAGAAGAAAAAATATTATCAGACACACTGTGAAAATGTCCTTGCTCTGCTAAACATCATTTGGGAAATATTTAAAATAGAAAAAAAAATCTAATAAAATGCACTATTTTTCAGTGAACTAATTGCAAAGTGTTAGATATTAAAGCAATGTAATACTTTTGTGTGCATCAGACTAAAAGCCACAAACGTGTCTATTACAAATAAACATTTAACACAATAAACAATTAGAGCAAAATTATGACTTCATCAATGTTAGCAATGTCCATGCATCAGTTTACGAAGACAAAAAAAAAAAAAAGCTGGGCTATTGCAAAAAGTGTAATTCAAATTTAATAATAAACAAAAAATGCACATTTGTTGTGCTTTTCAGACAAAATCAACATGATTGTTTTATTTTTATAACATTATCTAATTAATAATATATATATATATATATATATATATATATATATATATATATATATATATATATATATATATATATATATATATATATATATAATGTACTGTATTAAATATATTGCAAATAAAATGCATTATTTTATGTATGAACTAATTGCAAATTGTTATACATATTCAATTAATGGAATACTTTTATGTGCATCAGAATCACAGACTAAAAGCTAAAGGCATGTCTATTACAAATAAACAATAACAATAAATATATTCTGGAATGAAGTGAACAGAAATGAGCTCACCATTGTAGCGATGTCTATGTTTATGTCCTTCTGCAATCTATGCAATGCTCACAATGACAAACAACACGGCGTCGCATTTAGGAAACAGGAAGTTTTGGTTTAACTGGCAAAACTATTTTAGCACTACATTCTCTAAATGTCGCCACCTGGCACTTCTGATTAAAATCACTAATAAAAGGGGTAATTTTTCTGCTTGAAGGCCACAATCGAATGTGTTTAGTGGCAGTCATGGGTTTGATTTTGTTTGGTGCATGTACGGATTTCAGTGCTGGGGTTTCGTGGGTTTCCAGCAAAAGAGAGGAACTTCAGCATGCACCGTTCCTGTTTTTTTCATGGGATTCGATTGCATACATGCACATTTTTATATATAGATCTGATTCAGAAATTAAAACTGTAAAAGATTTAATTCACTTAATAATTCCTGCTCCTTTCAGCATAATGATTATACTCAGAATGCATAGATATTCATATACAGTTGAGGTCTGAATTATTAACCCTCGTATATTTTCCCCAATTTCTGTTTAACGGAAAGACACATTTCTAATTATAATAGTTTTAATAACTCATTTTTAATATTTGATTTATTTTCTCTTTGTCATGATGACAGCACATAATATTTGACTAGACATTCTTCAAGACACTAATTTAAAGGCTTAACTAGGTTATTAGGCAAGTCACTGAATAACAGTGGTTCGTAGACAATCCAAAACAAATATTGCTTAAGTTATTAAGCTAATAATATTGACCTTAAAAAGGCTTTAAAAAAATTTAAAACTGCTTTTATTCTAGCCGAAATAAAACCAATAAGAATTTCTCCAGAAGAAAAAATATTACAGGAAATACTGTGAAAAATTCCTTGCTTTGTTGAACATCATTTGGGAAATATTTGCAAAAGAAAACTTAATATGCATAGGAGGGTGAATAATCTTGACTTTAACTGTTGTTTGTGAGATGTATGAAAACAAAGTGGTGTTTTAAAGTTGAAGTGATTTTCTTTCAGTGGTAAGAATAGTTTCCCATATTCAGAAGTGACTGTGATGTGCTTAGTCAAAAAGCGAAAGACTTTATATTTATAGCACTTCCCTTTTTTTGTCTTTTTCTATAGGTATCTTCCTTTTTTACGCCAATTTTAACATCTCAGCAACAACTGTACGCCGTTTTAAGGGTATATTTACAAGACTCTGTTTATACTAAAGTGATATTAAATGTTGGATACTGATCGGCTAATCATTTTAAGGTGATTGGTTATAGTCAGATAAACACACAGCTTAAAGTAGTTCCGTCAGGATTTAAATGCACATTACGGCTCCATATCACTGTGCTGAATGATCGGAGTTATTTCACAACTATAACAGTCAAGAAACATTACATTCAAACTAGTGCTGTCAAAATTAGTGCGTTAACGCATGCAATTAATTTGAAATATTTAATGCGTAAAAAACAAATTTACGCAATTAACACAGTTTTTTTATTTCCTGTTGTGGTCGACGTGTGTTTAACATGCAAAGAAATATGGATAAGACCAAGGAAGCGCTTTTTAAAGGCAAGTTTCAGTATAAAACAATTAATGTCGCATTACCGGGCTATCCAGAGTTTCCTCCAAAATTTCATTGAATTTCGGGTGTTTCATTTTTAACTTTGACTTTTGATTGAATGGAATTTAATCGTGATTAATAAAAAAAAAAGTGTGATTAATTAGTTATTTTTTTTATCGATTGACAGCACTAATTTAAACACAACAGAAGGCTTTGGAGGAGATGTGAAAAAAACTAGTGCTACACACAGGAACAGATTGAGTTAAACACCGAGAAGTTTGGCCAGAGGAGAAATGGTCTACGTAACTGAGCCTGGTTTCTCTTTAGGTTTGTTTTTCCTTCACTTCGTCAATAGATGAATTTTTTCCTCAGCGCTGTCACTACTGGCTTGCTAGGTTTGGGTCTTGTGAAGCTGCGCATTGATGGATTTGCTCTTCAGTGCTTGGACTTTCAGCAGTAAATATTAAACCACACTGAACTGAACTAAACTGAACTCTGAAAACTAGACTGACACAGCTTCAATCTACTAGAACTTCTGTGTTCAGCTACTTTGACACAATCTACATTGTAAAAGCGCTACAAAAATAAGAGATCAATTGAAAATACAAATAAACTCTCAAATACAACATCTCAACAGTTCATTTAAAAGTGGAGACTACCGGAAAAGCATAATAATGCACTCAGGGATGGTCAAAAATTAGAAATTAATGCACACTATTGTGTGATTTTCGTAGCTTAATAACTCAAAGAATTCAGCGTGGTAATCAATAAACGCGATTATAATGGAAGTCAATGGAGCAAAAACAAACACTAACATAATAAAAGGGTAGTAAAATTAGACCAGACTGTATTGTTGAGTTTTTGAAAAAATTCAAAGCATTTACCCAAAATATGTGTCAAAATAAAATTTATCACCAAAAATCATTGCATTTGCTGAAACAGAGAGAAAGTTGGTCAAATTAAGCCTCAAGATCACTACGGAGTGGACGAAAACATCCCCAACAGTACACAAGGGTTAAAAAATAAGATCAAGAGAATTTTTTACATTTCCTAGGACAGCAATAGTAACACTAACAATATAGTAACATGGTAACAATAGTTTGTGTCAAAACATATGATCATAGGACTCTCCTGGAAGAGTGGATTATATTGACTCTAAGTCGCCATAGGGCTCCTGAGACTGAACCAGAAGTACCTTTAAGTTCCTTTATACACAACCTCTTCCTCAGTCTGAGATATTTGGAGTGACAAGGCATTCTCTCCAAGAAAATGAGTACGATAACATCATTCCTCTCATCCATGAGTCTCTGGTGGGCCAAATAAAAGGCTGTCCTGAAACTCCCGCTCCTTATATATTGTCCATTTAGGATAAATATGGTACATTGGCTCAACTGTATACTTTGGAAAAGGTTCTCAATAAGCGGGCATCCAGGAACTCAATCCTGCTTCTCCAAACAAAGGTTCATCTTGGGATCACCCTTGTCCTCCAAGTGGAACTGCAGGATCTGTCGTATCGTAGACAGCGCTGTTGGACAATAATTGATGGTATCCCTTAAGTTTGGCCAGACAGAAGTGGTAGATGTACCAAACATCCCATAGGAAGAGATGGCTGAAGATGGTGAGGGTTGGTATGGTTAAAATCAGAGTGGTTTAAAAAATACAGAGTATGATGGATAGGGAGTTGTGTTGGCATGGTTAGTATATTTTTCAGAATCTTATTTATAGTGTGGGTTAATAAAAATAAGCGTTTTGAGTGTTTAACTGTGTCCTGATCACAGAGTCTCCTGGAAGAGTGTATTATATTGACTCTCAGTGGCCTTAAGGCTTCTGAGACTGAACCAAAAGTACCTCTACACCTGAGGGTTCCTTGGCCACTCCAAAACTGACTTTTTATACAACTTCATCATCATTCTGAGATATTTGGAGTGACAATGCATTCTGTCCAAGAAAATCAGTACGATAACATCATTCCTCTCATCCACGAGTCTCTGATGGGCAAAATAAAAGGCTGTCCTGAATCTCCCGCTTATTATATACTGCTCAGTCAGGATATAAACCGTACATTGGCTCAACTGTACACTTTGGGAAAGATTCTCAATAAGTCGACATCCAAGAATCCAATCCCGCTCTTCCAAACAAAGGATCATCCTGGGATCACCCTTGTTCTCCAGGTGGACCTTTTGCTCTTGCATGATCCACTCTTGAACTGCAGGATCAGTCGTATTGTAGATTAGAAAAGCATCATAGATGGTGCTGCTAAATGATAATCAGTGGTATCCCTCAAGTTTGGCCAGATAAAAGTGGTAGATGTACTAAATATCCCATAGGCAGAGATGGCTGGAGATGGTGAGGGTTAGGATGGTTAAAATCAGACTCATTTGAAAATACAGAGTATGATGGATAGGGAGTTGTGTTGGCATGCTTAGGACATTTTACAGCTTCTTTTGTACATTTTGGCTTAATAAAAATCAGCACTTTAAGTGTTTAAGTGTCCTGATCACAGAGTCTCCTGGAAGAGTGTATTATATTGACTCTCAGTGGCCATTAGGCTTCTGAGACTGAACCAAAAGTACCTTTGTGCCTGTGGGTTCCTTGGCCACTCCAAAACTGACTTTTTATACAACCTCTTCCTCAGTCTGAGATATTTGGAGTGACAAGGCATTCTCTCCAAGAAAATGAGTACGATAACATCATTCCTCTCATCCATGAGTCTCTGGTGGGCCAAATAAAAGGCTGTCCTGAAACTCCCGCTCCTTATATACCTCTCAGTCAGGATGAAAACCGTACGCTGGCTCAACTGTATACTTTGGGAAAGATTCTCAATAAGTGGACATCCAGGAACCCAATCCCGTTCCTCCAAACAAAGGTTCATCCTGGGATCACCCTTGTCCTCTAGGTGGACTCTTAGCTCTTGCATGACCCACTCTTGAACTGCAGGATCTGTCGTATCGTAGATCACAAAAGCATCGTAGACAGCGCTGTTGGAGGATAATCGACGGTATCCCTTGAGTTTGGCCAGACAGAAGTGGTAGATGTACCAAACATCCCATAGGAAGAGATGGCTGGAGATGGTGAGGGTTAGGATGGTTAAAATCAGAGTGGTTTGGAAAATACAGAGTATGATGGATAGGGAGTTGTGTTGGCATGCTTGGAGGTTGAGGAAAATTACACTTTGGCCCTTTTGAGCACTGGGGGAAGCACAGGTAACATCTGATGCAAGTCGCGGGATATTTACAGAGGTGCGGTTGATCCATCGGACCAACCAGGTTGCATTGCAGGAACACACAAACATGTTGTTGTTGAGGTAAAGAGTTTGCAGATGGTCTATAACATTTTCCGGGAAGCTTGATTCATCGATAAACTGGATGGAATTGTAACTGAGATCTAGGATTTTGAGGCTGAATGCATCCTTGAGGAAATTTGGAGACAACTTCACAATCTTGTTCTTACTCAGAACTAGAGTTTGGATTGACTTTGTGTAGTTGGATAAGCATGACGGGACCTCTGTTAGGAGATTCCCGGTGAGGTCTAATAGTAGTAGGCTTTTAAGGTACACAAGGCCCTCCCATTTAAATAATTTTAACTTGTTATCTGTGATGTACAGTTTTGTGAGGGTGTTTGGGAGACCTTGGAAAACCACCAGTGGGATGAAGTTCAGGTTGTTGCGAGAAATGTCAAGAGTTTTCAAAGACATCAGATTTTTAAAGTAGTTGACGTATCTTGTGTCTCCGTCTCTCCACAGCATGTCAAGACGGTTCCCTTTAAACTCCAAATGCTCCAATTTATAGCTCTTCATTTCTGTATTTGTGGATGTCGATATCTGATTATCGTTCATGATTAACTTTCTCAGCTTACTCAGGTTCTCTGTAAAGTTCAGCATGTGGGTTAAACCCTCAGCTACGAAGTAATGGCTATTACGACTGATATCCAGAACGACCAGGTTGCTCAGTTCCTGAAATGCCGAGGGGTACATCAAGTCCAAACGATTGTCTGTAAAGTCTAGATATTGTAAATTCGTCAACTGGACAAACTCAGAACCGTTTAAACTCTGGCTCATTGCATTCCCAGATAGATTTAAGCACCTCAGCTCACCAAGATTGAGAAATTTGGAGTGAAGGAAAAATATGTTGTTCCTGCTAATATCCAACGTTTTTCCAAATGAGCTACAATCGTTGTTGAAAGGACTGGGAATCCAGAGTTCCTTGTCCTTGTATTTGCAGCTGCGTGCAAATTCATCATAAAGGAAATAGTGCATGTCCTTCACTTCTCCGTTATGGTACTGTGCACCTTGTGACATTGGGGAACCGTAATAGGCTTCTCTGTGGTTAGAAAAACTAAATTCTCCTTCAGAAGGCACTGAGATTTTGTTGTCAGACAAATTGATGATTTTGAAGTTTTTCAGATTCTTTAGGATGCTGAGTTGGGCTATTTTTATAAAGTTTGTGCCAAGATCTAGGAACTCCAGGTATGTCAAGTTAGTTAGCGGTTGGATGTCTTGCAATTTGAGTTCTTGAAACACATATCCTCTGATTCTTAGCACTCTAAGAGATTTAAGCTGACTGAAAGATTCTGACAAGCTGAGAGAAGCAGGATACACTTGGAGCTCGTAATTGAAAGATAAATCCAATTCTTCAAGTTTGGGCAACAAAGACGGAAAGCTGGTGCACGTGATCTCCTTAGCCAAAAAATTGCTCGAGAGGTCTAGAAGAGTAAGATCGGCCAGGCTTTGAAACCACTCAGGAGGTATATTTGTTAAAGAGTTACTATGAAGTCGAAGAGTCTTAAGGTTCCTCAGGGTCTTGAAGGAGTTTGGATGTATCTGAAGGGGAGCATTATTTGGGCATGGAATGCATGGGAAAGGTGCATTATAACAACGTGGGCAATTCCCGCTCAAATCCAGTACTTCCAACTCTGTCAGATTGCAAAAATCGTTTTCGGTTATTTTCTCAATGTTGTTGTTGTACAGGTAGAGCTCTTTCAGGCTAGAAGGTAGCTGGTTGGGGATGTAGGACAAGTTGTTGGACTTCAGAGAAAGCAAAGTCATCTTGTCAAGCAGCATAAACGCATCCTTTTCAATGTAATAGGATTGGTTGCATGGATTCCGGAAGTAGCAATTCTGTCCGAGATATAGAGTTCGGATATTGGTCAGTTCTGTCAGATTCTCCTGCAGAATCGAATAAATACTATTGATCTCCAGACTCAGAAGCACAATATTGGCAGGAAGGCCCTTGGGAATGCTGGACAGCTGGTTACCATCCAGGTAAAGCGACTTGAGGTTTTTGAGCTTCCAGAAGGTGCCGTTATCAATACTCACACTTTGGCTACAGACGCGATCTTTGGGACCAACTTTGACTGGCACACAATTGCAGCGCAGGTCAATCTCTGTGATGTTGTGCAGATTATCAAAGGAATTATTCATAACATGGGGAATATGGTTGATGGTGAGGGTCAGGTTGGTAGTGTTTGTTGGGATTCCCAGAGGAACTTCGGTTAGACTTCGTTCGGTGCAGTCTACGCTCACTTCCGTCCCGTTACTCGCCAGAGAAACGTCGCACTTTAAACTTTTGGGGTACCATTCGGCTGCAACCAGCAAAGAGATGAAACTAGCAAAGATGATCATGGTCTTCTCAGTCATCTGAAAGAGAAAGATAGTATGTGTTAAACCCACAGTTACTGTACATTTTAATGACTGTTATTGCACTAAGTGATTTACAAGTGTTTTCCGTTTATTTCCAGTTGTGAATTGCATTATGGGATGTTAACCTCAGCTCTGTCCCCTTTTTAATGCTGAAAATTCAACTCCACAGTTTAACAAAATGACTTTTGTTGACATTTTAGTAGTTTGAAATAATATCATGTATAAAAAGTAATATATAAAGAAATAAATCTGTGAAATAACAGAAAATGTACTGCCGTTTTATTATAAGGATTTTGTAGTGCAATATACTGTACAGTTAATTTTTTTTAACTTATTAAGGGTAAAAGTTGTTGGAAGAATGATCAAGGTCAAAATATACATAAATCACAAAATATGGAAAACTGTGCCCACGTGCACTCCATCTGTTACTTCTGTCAATCCCCTGGACTCAGTTTCCCATAGATCCCTGCATTGATTACTCTTACAGCTGTTTCATATCACCTGGAGTATTTAAAGGAACATTCCACTTCCTTGGCAAATAGGTTCAACACAAATGAACTCAAATTAAAGTTGAGTTCTGCCACAATATACAGTGGGGGGAAAACGTTGACATGGAATTGAAGCTGATTTTGTTAAAAAAAAAAAAAAAAAAAAAACAGACAATACAAACATAAAAATAAAGCAAAATAAAAAAATTTTAACATATTTAATACTTTATACACTCTAAGCCTGGATAAGTTGAGTTGTAGTCCTAAAATTTTTAAGTAATGAATACTTAAAAAACTTGAGTGGGCTCTACTTAAAAGATAAGAGTTGCTTTAATATGTATTATAAGTTGAATACACTTAATGTTTTAAATTAGTGTCAATTTACTCCACTTATTTTTTTAAGTGCATTAAAATACACAAAAAAGTAATACACAGGGTTATTTTTATTTAATTGTCCTTTCAAAACACAACAAAACAATGCAAATGCTGTGAAATACAACTTAAAAATCAGTTTGCCTACTTTTTTCTCAATCCATCTACTCAAACAAGAGTTAATAGCACTGACCCCAGCTCACAAAATATGTTGTTAATACACCCGAGAACATGAAAGCTTGTTTTAACATCTGGACTTGAAGCAATAGTTCACACAAAAAACACAAATTTACTCACCCTCAAGTTAACTGGTTCTTTTTTCTGCTGAACACAAAATAAGATATTTGGAAAACCTGATTTACATAGTAGGAAAAACAAATACCATGGAAGTCAATGGTTACAGCTTTCTAGCTTTGTTCAAAATATCTTTGTTTGTGTTCAACAGAAGGATGAAGGAACAAGTGAAGGATGAGTAAAAGATGACAGACTTAGCATTTTCGTGTGAACTATCCTTTTACACATGAACTTATTGTGGAACACAATGTAAACCGTTTACATACAAGTAATTAATAATAATAATTCCTTACTATATATATTCCTTAGATTTTCTGAGCACTCAAAGCGCTTTACACAATGGGGAGGGAATCTCCTCATCCACCACCAGTGTGCAGCGACGGCAGCTATTTTGTGCCATACTACACACCACACACCAGCTGATTGGTGGAGAGGAGACAGAGTGATGAAGCCAATTATGATATGGGGATTGTTAGGATGCCATGGACAGAGGCCAGTGGGCAGATTTGGCCAGGATGCCAGGGTTTAAACCCCCTACTCTTTTCCGAAGGACATCCTGGGTTTTTTAACCACCTCAGGACCCTCGGTTTAACGTCTCATCCAAAAAACGACGCTCACTGAATGCCCCCTGCTGGCCTCACTAACACCACTTCCGTCAGCAGCCTAGCTTTCCCATGTGGTCTCCCATCCAGGTACTGACCAGGCGCAGCCCTGCTTAGCTTCAGTGGGCGACCATGTGAGAGTTGCAGAGAGCTAGCTGCCGGCAAGTGAACATTTGTTCATATAACTTCACAGAATGAATTTTTACTATTGTAACAAGTATATGTACTGAACAGACTTTTTCCACAATACAATGAGAAATAAATAATATTTAAACTAATTATAAAGACCGGTAACTGTCAGCTGACCTTTACACTGTAACAGCAAGATGACACTTTGTTTAATTTAAGAGCAGTGAAATGAGTCCGAGAAGACAACAGAAGACTCGAGGCAGGTCTGTATGAATGATGAAAGATGATGAACACTCTGGATGGGTTAAGCTGTGGACTTTTTTCATCGATGCAGAGGATTCCTCTGGAAACTTTGTAGTAAGGGTCCTCGTGAGAAACATCCTATTGATGAAAGAAAAAAGAATGCAAATATAATGATGCTAGTTAAATAACTCAGTGCTCAAAGCAGAAAAAGACAAGACTAAAAGAGACGATAAAAATAGGAAATAGGTAGACTCATGTAGACAAAAAACCCACCTTTGTCTGATGTAAGAGCTCAGCCAAAAGCTGACCAGCAGCATGGTTCCTTTTCCTGAAGATGCTTATCAACATTGGGGAGTGATTTTAAGAGCATTATGGAAGCTCTCTGTGAGATTTTTGCCCACCACTTGCTTGAAGTTGAAATAAACCTGAAATATAAGACAAGTGAAAAATAAAAGCGCTATGTTCCTTGTGTATTTTAGTCCTGTGTGCTTTGAAAGTTACAAACTTTTTAAGAGCACACGACTTTATGATATACTTTTAAATGTACAGTGTGCACGTGAATTAAGAAATAAATCTCAGAACAATACTCAGCAAAGCCACATGACAGACAGCCGAACTTAACCAGTTAAACTCTGCTGCTATTTTGGGATTTCCGCCTGGATTTTGCCTACCCAAATTTAAAAGCTTCCCAAATCCACATGCAGAGGTGTAAATGCAAAAAAAGGGTATTATTTTAAAGAGAACCCTTTAAATTTTTATTAAACACTATTGAAAATGTTTAAAATATCTGTATATTTTGTCTGTATTATAATAAACACCTAAAAAAGAGGCGCTTTTTGTATTTTTTTTATAAACTCAAATTTGAAAGTGTACCTTTTAGGTTGTGTGTGGTCGAGCGTGCTGTAATTAATGTTGGTGGTTCCTGCACATGTCTGTAATCATAGGAAAACAGAAAAATGTCTCCACCATAATCTATGCAGAAGTTATTGTATTATAACTGATGAGAGGTGCTGTACAAGCCACAGGGAGCGATCATTGTTTTCATATTTCACTATTCTTTTGTTTGATCAAACATAATTCACTGTGTTTGGAGCACGTCAGACATATAAAAGGATTACTTATGCACATCACCTCAAAAACAGAGGAGAATGGCCCTGAAGCGCACAGCATAAGGTAAGAGATGACAGCTGTCTGTGCTATCTGGGGCTGCTTATTGATCATAAATGTATTGTTTTCACTTCTGCACCATGGAAACACCACGATTCATTTAACAACTGTTTGATATGTGAATATAATTCAGTAAAAAGAATGCTAGAACTGTATGAGCACCGGCAAGAGCTTTCATTTGAGCTATAACTTGTACAAGTGTCATATATGAACCACATGAAAATGAACCAATGTTCAATACCCAGCTCAGGTATCCAAAACACTGTGTATTTAAGTGTAAATAACTTTTGTAGAGTAGAATAAAAACCACAGTGATGCATGTGTGCATAAAATATAGATTCTACACTTTCAAACGACACCACTTACAGGGGTCTGGTGCATGGCTAGCCCTTTAAATCTTAAAGAGAAAGTCGATGAAATCACGGACCCAAGTTTAACTAACTGGTGAATCTGCACTTGTCATTTGAGCAAGATTGGTGTGAATATAAAAATGCTCTTTTAAGGCAATAAAGTATTTAAAAAAAATTTTAAACACTTGCTATTGCAAACAAGCATACAGAACATTTCTAGCATAAAGTTTCCAATTGTCAGTCAACAATCCTTTTTTCATAGTTAAAAGTGCAATACTTACATTTCCAATGCACGCCTTCCTGTCATCTGAAACAAAATTAAACATTGTTAGAATGCATCTACTTGTAATTGCATTAAACATTCATTCAGCTTATTCCATTCAAACAATGGCGGCATTAAAATTAAACCAATTGGAAAGTTTCACTCACCAAAATAAAGTATGATTGTCCTCACGTCCTGTCTGCCCCACTGAAACCACAGCATACTGTTTGTGACCAACCTAGAATGTGTTGAACAGGACGATGTGTACCCTAAACCAGTGGCAAAACTGTATTAAAAGCTTACAATAGCATGGGCTGTTTGAGGTATGCTTTATGATCGCAAATAATCAGCTCAGGACAAAAAAGCGGTAACAATACACAGCTGAAAATGCACTGTGTAATCGCTCAGGAGCAAACAAATGAAACCGCGTCAGCTTTGAACGTGTGTCGTGGGAAAAAAACAACCCACTTGTTATCAAGTAAAAATGCCTTGACTATTAAAGCAAGTTTTTTTTGCGTCTGCGGAACACGCTACACAGACATTTATATGGATACACCTTAATAAAATGGGAATGGTTGGTGTTATTACCGTACTGTTTGTGGCACATTAGTATATGTGAGGGAGCAAACTTTTTAAGATGGGTGGTGACCATGGTGGCCATATTGAAGTCGGCCATCTTGGATCCAAATTTTGTTTTTTTCAATAGAAGGAGGGTCATGTGACACATCAAACATATTGGGAATTTTACAAGAAAAACAATGGTGTGCTTGGTTTTAACGTAACCTTAGTCTTTCATGAGTTATTACCAAGTTTACGACCACTTGTGTTCAATGTGCTGCCCATTGTGTTGGATTGTCAATGCAACCCTCTTCTCAAATCTGGCGTACGCAAAGTTTTTGTGCATATGCAGCGTTGATACATGAGACCCCAGCTCTTCATTAAAACAACTACCAAGTTTTAGGCACTTCCCTTAAGCAGGTGTGTTTGCATCCACAGGAGAAGAAGGACTCCTATGGAGGAGTACAAGACGAAGAGGAGAACCATCTGACTTCGATTCCAGCCGGTGAGTGAATGAATGAAGTGAGTCATTATAGTGCATGGATGATTGCGGGTGCAGGTGATTAGTAATCTGGTGAGGTTTCATGGGTGTGGTGTGTGGTGGATGGTGAGGGAGAGCGATGATTGGGGCTGCAGGAATGAGCCGAGGATGTGACAATGCTATGTTTTTTGCTTTCACAAGCATTGGAGACGTAACATAAATTCCGCTTTTTAAATAATAGGTCACCTATAGCTCCCAGAAGATTGCTAAAACTGAAATTGAAAAATACTTTAAAAGTAAATTACACCTAAGAGAGATTAGCTTAATGCTTAAAAAAAAAAATTCCAACTTTAAATGTTAGAATGTTCTTAATAAATAGCACTGAAAAGATTCAAAGATGATTCCTTGGATTTACTAAAAATGTTTTAATGTTAAGTGGTTGTAAACTATTTATTTGGACTGAATTTAAACAAGCAAATTAAGTTGAACATTATTAAACTTAATTTGTTTGTTTAAATTCAACACAAGTAAATTGTTTGCAACAGTTCTGAATGCAACACTTTTTTTCAGTAGGGCATAGGGGGGATAAACTGGGAATAGAACACAGCCAGGACCTATGCTTCTAACTACAGCTCCAGAGGTGTACTTGCAAGCATACAAAGTTTGCGATGCAGTTTGGGACTGTTCGTCGGAACGACGGATTTGGGTAACTCTAAATCAACAAACTATATTTGTAACACTACAACTTGCAACCTTAGTTGAATAACGATGGTTTTTGGAAACGCACCCCTGGGTAGCAATTTATATTTTTGTATGCAGATTGTTTTTGCTGACATTTTACATTACTTGAAATTTAGGTAACACTTTAAAATAATGGTCCTTGGTTAAAATATTTACCAACATGAGCAAACTATTTGTAATGAGCAATTCCGTGCAAATGTTAACCTTGCCATGAAAAAAATTAAGTCTTCAAAAATGCGCAAACTGTTTCAGGTTTTTTTTTTTTTTTTTGAGTAAGCTAGTATTTTACAGTCCTTTAGAAATATTCAAAAATGCATCTGTCAATGTTTTCTAAGTATTCTATTTGATGTACTAAAGTCACACAAGTGGCAATTTCACACCTGTCACATCCATAACGGAGAGATGTCACGTCCATAACGACACTTTTAACCTCATAAATTTGAAAATATTAAATAAAATAAAACCTATAATTGGTTGTGCAGTGTATTTCCCACGGCGAATGAAGTTCTGCACAAGACTTTTGGCCAGCGGAGAAAATAAAATGGTCGCGCCCAACTGAGTCTGGTTCTCTCAAGGTTTTTTTTCTTCACTCCCATCAGGTGAAGTTTTTTTTCCCTCTCCGCTGTCGCCACTGCCTCGCATGGTTCAGGATCGGTAGAGCTACGCATCGATGAATTTGCTCTTCAGTGTTTGAACTCTCAGTAATGATTAAATCACACTGAACTGAGCTAAACTGAACTGAACTGAACTTAAACACTAGAACCTGAACCACACTGTTCCAGTTACTGAACCACACTGTTCCAGTTACTATGACCATTTATGTGAAGCTGCTTTGACACAATCTACATTGTAAAAGCGCTATACAAATAAAGCTGAATTGAATTGAATTGAATTGAATTTCACAGAGTTTCTACTAAGTATGTTGTATTCTGTAAAACTGCAGACATTTTTTGTCACATCCATAACGCATGTTTATTTTCCTGATTTTAAGTACAAAACATGTTTACAGACTGATATTTTTCTGATCTCTTACCTCAGCGGTCAATTGTGTTGGAAAATATAAAGAAAAGTTTCAGTTTAATGTTAACATATACTTTCTCTGTGAATTTTTGTTTTGAGTTTTTACTGTCACACCCATAACGCTGGAATTGCTCTAACACATTTACTACAGTATTTATCCAATGTTTTACAAGTGACATCAGCTCATCGCCACCTTGGGATTACAAGGCTCTATCTGCATTCTGAATGATTTTAAGATAATGAGATTTAAAGTTTTTGCATTCTGTAGCAAACAGTATGTGTGTAACATTTGTTTTCAAATAAAAAGTCTTACATTGTAATAAAAAAAAAAAAACATCCCATAATGTAAATAAGTTGTCATTTAATAAGAATATGTCAATAATTTTGACAAAAATATCAGAAAGAACCTTATAATTCTAAGGTGACGTCATGCTAGTGCACAACTTTATATTTTAATAATGCATTAGTAAATGTTGGACTATGATTGATGGATGCTTTATGGGAATTTTCATACATAGTAATGCTAAAAAATACATGAACTAACATTAACTAAAGAAACATTATTCTGAAGTGTTGCTGAAAAGTTTTTAACTTGCCAGCAATTTCCCCTCATTAAAAATAACAGCATTTACCTAATAAAGCATCTTTAAAATCAGCGTTATACCAAAGAATTAATCAAAGTAAATGAAACGAACGTTCAGTAACTCACCGTTTTCATCAGAGCTGGAAACTTTCAGACCCCCGGGACTCTTTGTTCAGTACTTTAACAGTCTTCTCATGTTGTAAACCCTGTGTTACTCTCAGAACAGGTGTTAATAACCAATGTAAGACCACGAACAAATATTACAAACAAAAGTGAGAGTGTATATATTTAAACAAGGTAACTTCCCCTTTTTCTTAGGGAGATGATTTTTCTCAGCATTGTTCTTTCTTACCTTTTTTTTCTTCTTTGACTTAGAAAGTCAAACTTCTTAACTCTCCGACTACATTATATTAACATACTTGTAATGAACAATATAGTAATGCTAAACAATTGAAATGTGTTTATTATAATGCATCATTACAATAATATTGGCCTTAAAACGCCAGCATAAAGAGGAACAATATTACTGTCATCCTTTCATCTCAAGGGATTGTTTCTGTGCTAGAGATGATCAAAACAATGTTTCCTCATAAATGAAAGCTAAACGTGAAAAATAAAGCTTAAAATATGTTCCCAACCAACATTACATGGTTGTTTTTTCAGCACCAGAGGAAACACTGTAATAAATACTGCTGCCTAAATTTATTTGAGTCAAAAGAACTTGTATAGTCGGCAAAAGAAACTACAAGGCACTCGAAAAATGTGGAAAAAATATATATTTAAAAGCCTTTATTGACATGAGTATTCCTTAAAAGCATGGCTTAAACATAGCCATGCCAATAAAAGCTTTTTAATATTTTTTCCACATTTTTAGAGTGCCTTGGACTTAATTTAGCTGTTTATTCTGATATATCTCTTACCCAGAAATCACTGACATAAATTAAACTAGCCCTAAGCACTTTTGTGTGATTTTGAACTTGTATAGTCATCTCAACTTACTTCAGTCAAACTGACTAAATATACATGTATTAAGTTCTTGAATGAGTAAGTACACTGCCTGACCAAAGTCTTGTTGCCTATCCAAGTTTTAGGAACAAGGAATAATAAGTTGACTTTTCATTTGGTGTCAGAAGTGGCTTATGAAAGGTAAAGGCCTCTAGATTTTGCTTATTTGAGCTCAATAAAATCTGATCACGTCTTGATTATTAATGATTTCATCAGGACAGTAAGCTCTGACTCTGCTTAGACTAAAGTCTCATCACTGAACAGAAATAATGTCCAGTATAGAATATAAAGTCCTGCTGCAGTGGAGACAGAATGAATATTGTGTCTGACTCCATCATGAGCTTGGAGGACTGCATCCATACATCTCTGACATGACTCACATCACTGATTAATAAAGTCATCTGGAATGGTGAAGAAAGCGTTACAGGACTCCCAGAGTTCATCAAGACTCTTTGTGTTCATCTTCAACGCCTCCTCCTTCATCTTACCCCAGACATGCTCAATAATGTTCATGTCTGGTGACTGGGCTGGCCAATCCTAGAGCAGCTTGACCTTCTCTTCCAGGAGCTTTGATGTGGAGGCTGAAGTATGAGCAGGAGCGCTATCCTGCTGGAGAATTGTCCCTCTCCTGTGGTTTGTAATGTAATGGGCAGCACAAATGTCTTGATACCTCAGGTTGTTGATGTTGATCATCCACTCTGCAGATCTCTCGCACGCCCCCATACTGAATAAACCCCAAACCATGATTTCTCCTTCAACAAACTTGACTGAGAATCTTGGTCCATGCTGGTTCCAGTAGGTCTTCTGCAGTATTTGGTGATGATTGATGCAGATCAACAGATGATTCAGCAGAGAAATTCACCTTCTGACACTTTTACACATCATCAACTAGAAGTCGAGATATTTAATTGCAAATTTAATACAAATAAAAAAGCTGTAAAATTAGATGTACATCAGTATTCACAGGCTTTGCTCAATACTTTGTTGATGCACCTTTGGCAGAGATTACAGCCTCAAGTCTTCTTGAATATGATGCCACAAGCTCTGCTCACCTGTCTTTGGGAATTTTGGCCCATTCCTTTTTTCAGCACCTCTCAAGCTCTATCAGGTTGGATGGGAAGCAACGGTGTACAGCCATTTTCAGATCTCTCCAGAGATGTTCAATAGGATTTAGGTCTGGGCTTTGGCTGGGCCACTCAAGGACATTTAACCAAAGTTGTTGTGAAGCCACTCCATTGATATGTTGGAGGTGTGCTTTGGGTCATTGTCCTGCTGGAAGGACAATGGTCTTCCAGTTCCTGCTGCTGAAACACATCCCCACAGCATGATGACAACATCACCATGCTTCACTGTAGGGATGCTGTTAGCCTGCTGATGAGCGCTGCCTGCCCTGAGCCCTTATATAGACAGGTGTAGCCTTTTCAGATCATGTCCATCAGTTGAACTGAGCACAGGTGAACTCCAATGAAGCTGCTGGAACATCTCAAGAATGATCAGTGGAGACAGAATGAACCTGAGCTCACTGTAGAGCTTCACGATAAAGACTGAATACTGATGTACATCTGATTTATCAGCTTTATTATTTGTAAAAAATTTGCAACAATTTCAAAAACTGTTCACATTGTCATTATGGGGGATTGTGTGTAGAATGTTGAAGAAATTAATCAATTTAATCCATTTTGGATTAAGGCTTTAACATAAATAAATGTGAAAGAAGTGAAGCTCTATCAATACTGTACGCACGCACTGTACATTTTTCTAATATTGTATTTTTCTTCAATATGTAGTTTATATAATAATTACTATTAGGATATAAAATGGCTCGCGAGGGGAAAGAAAGACAAGATCACAGAGTGTACAAGCTGAAATTTTTAATGAAGATGATTCAAATAAAACATTGTTTTAATTTAAAGTCAACATGAAATAAAATGTTTGATTCTGGATTTTGTCTCAGAAATTATTTATCGTTTAATTCAGAAAAAAAAAAAGTTTCTAACTTAGAGTTTTTGTCTTGTTCTAGCCCAAATATTCACAAATTCCTAAATAAAAAAAAGATTTTTTAGACAAGAGAAAATAGGGTTTGGTTTTCAGGAAAAAATGTGTCCACATTTGAACCAACGTTTTAATAAAACTCACATTTTTAGGGTGTACTCACACTAGGTACAGCTGCCTTGAATCGCGCTTGTCTCCCCTTTCTCCTTCGCCCTGCACACACTGCACACATGGACTGCTTACATCATCAATGATGCGACTGTTCAGTTCGATAGAAGATAAGCTCTCTTGCTCCGTACAATGGCTATTGCTTTAGTTATATTTTATTTTGTATATTTCAAGTCATTTGGGATGCAGAGACACTCAATCTTTTGCAAACACTCTTTTGCTGAACAGATCCACTGCTTTGACGCTCAAAAATGATCATAAAGTCCTCGAGCTGCAGGTATTAGCTGGAGGTTTGCTAAAGGTGCTGCTGTTGTACAGTGAGGGGTTTGCATCTTTAATAAACTATGATAGTTTGCGTTCATTGAACAGTAAGAATGATTAATAAATCTATATCAAACAGTCCCTTAAAAGTGACGTCGGGTCTTTGCGCTTTGCACTCATACAAGTGTGCACGTCAAAGCCCAACCGAACCACGCTTTGGCACACCTCTTTCAAATGGGCCAGGGCCAGCCAAATAAACTGTGCCTGGGCCCAATTCAGAGCACTCACACTTGTCAAATGAACTGAGACATGGGGGTCAAATGCCTGGGCACGGTTCAGATGACCTAGTGTGAGTGCACCCTTAGAATGTAAACTATGCTGTAACTCAATATGGGGTCAAATATGAGATTTTAAAATTCAATTGTCCATATTTATAACTACCCAGCATTTTTTAGATTGCAACTTTAACACATTTGTGTTGCTTTTTAAAGAAAAAAAAACATGATTCATTTATTATTTAACAAATCAACAGCATTACCACATTGAGTTAACTGCAAAAAGAAAATAAATGTGCTCTAAAAAATAGTAGGTTGTTTTTAACCCAACCTTGGCTAAAAAAAAAAAAAATATATATATATATATATATATATATATATATATATATATATATATATATATATATATATATAATTTTTTTTTGTGTGTGTATGACAAAAAGTATATTTGACCCAGTATTTTGTTAACCTGCCATTTTCAGTAGGTTGAATGAGCAAATAAAAATAATAAATAAATAAGTAAATAAACAAGCAAACAAACAAATAAGATTTTAAAATAAAACTATTCAGCAAAAAAAAGTAAAAAAAAATGTTCATAAAAACAAGCAAAGAAGGAGAAATTCACTTCTTTTTGACTTTATATTTATACATTTATTTATTTTTTTCAGAAAATCAAAGTCAACATTTATAATTTAAGGTACATTTCTTTTGGTATGTATATAAAATATGATACAAAATATGATATTGGAACCAACATTTGGTTAATAAACCTGCCATTTTAGTAGGCTAAGTAAATAAATAAATAAATAAATAAATAAATAAATAAATAAATAAATATTTAAATTTCAGGAAAAAACAAATCAAAATTAAGGTTTTCACAAAAACAATCAAAATAATCTATCCCTGGGGAAAGAAAAATTGACTTGTTTTTGATTATTGTGATTTTGTAAGAAAGAAATTCACATAATTTTACTTATTTATGCATTTGTTTAAAAAAAATCACAAAAAACAAGTAAGAAATTAAGTTTTTTTATTAAAACAAGCAAATAAATCTACCATTATGGTAAAAAAAAATTAAATAAACTTGAAAATTCAAATTCAAGAAATTCACTTCATTTTGAGTTTTATTCTTATATTTATTTATTTTTTTCAGGTATAGAAAATAGCTGTAACCCGACATTGGGCCAAAAATTATAATTTAAAGTACATATATAAATAAAATATGATAATAAATATGACATTTGAACCAACATTTGGTTACAAACCTGTCATTTTGAATGGCTAAGTGAATAAAAATAATAGTAAACAAACAAACAAACAAACAATTAAAACTAAATTTTAGAAAAAAACAAGTAAAATAATCTACCACTCGGGGAAGAAAAAATACTTGATTTAGATTGGGATTATTTTAAAGAGAAATTCACTTCATTTGACTTATTTATGCATTTATTTTTTTAAAAATCAAGAAAAAAAACAAGTGAAAACTAAATTTTTCATTAAAACAAGCAAAATAGTCTACCATTATGGTGAAAAACAATTAAATAATTATTTTGATTGCTTCATATTACACTTAAATAGCTTATTTCATTTTGACTTTCCTGAAAACAAAACAATATTTTCCCCTTCTCCAGAAAATGCTTCTTGATTGATGAATATTTAGAAACAAGACAAAACCTCTAAATAAAGAAACGCATTTAGCAGTGTAATTCTCTCAGTGTTGTCTTCAAAAAACCATAAAATATGCATGAAAGAATGACTCCAAACATCTGCATTTTCCAAATAAACAGCAAATGAAACGATGCAAACATAATTACAGTGTACAGATCATATATAGTGCTAGATATTTCTCAACGTGAAGCTCCTCTGGAATGAAGAACGCAAATAAACACGTGGAACAAAAAGGATGCATCTATTAAGTGGCGTGGTTTATATTTATATCTATATATATATATATATATATCGTATTTCAAAAATTCTATATTGTAGAATACTTCCTTTTCATTTTACATATTACACAAAATATACACAAGCACTGTTTGGATCACAGTGGATCAGCAATGGCCTGATTATCTCAATGGCAGACGTACTGTATGCATGATAACATATGGCTTTACTAGGGCTAAATAAAGCAGTGGTTTCTGACGTACAGCTGAAGTCAGAGTTATTAGTTCAGTTGAACAGTTAGTTCAGTCATTTCTGTTCTCTTTGCCATGATGACAGCACATAATATTAGACTAGATATTCTTTAAGACACTAGTATTCAGCTTAAAGTCACATTTAAAGGCTTCACTAGGTGTTAATTAAGTAAGGTTAAATAGCCAAGTCATTGTTTGACAGAGGGTTTTTTCTGTAGACGATCCAAAACAAAAGTTGCTTCAAAATATTGACCTTAAAATGGTGTTAAAAAAAATTAACAACTGCTTTTATTCTAGCCGAAATAAAACAAATAAGACTTTCTCCAGAAGAACAAATATTATAGGAAACACTGTGAGAAATTCCTGAATCTGTTTAACATCATTTGGGAAATATTTGAGAAAAGAAACTCACAGGAGGGCGAATAATTCTGACGTCAGCTGTAGACGGCCATTGCTACACATGAAGATTCACTTTGGTGGTCAAAATAGCTTCCCAAAGCCTTCACACTAATAAATAAAGTCCTCCTCGTGCTTTTAAATGTCCTTTTGCTGATTACAAAACAAGAGCACGAGAGCTGGGCACATGCAGTCAGGAGAAATGTGGCTAAAAGAGGACGCAGGAAGTGACCAGTGCAAGAGTTTCTCAGTTCTGGAGCCGAGGTCTGTTTAATAACATGATGGACTTTCCTTGATCCGATGCTCTGAGATTCATGTTCGATGGGAAGGGTGTTTCTGTGCTGATTTCTGCAGCATCAAACCGTCTGTCATTACGGTCAACTAGATTCTTAAAAGCAAACGCTGGCTTGTTTGAACCCAGGGGTTCTCAAACTTGGTCCTGGAGGGCCGGTGTCCAGCAGAGATTAGCTTCGATCTCAATCAGACACACCTGGGCTGGTTAATCAAGCTCTTACTAGGCTTTCTAGAAACATCCGTGCCGGTGTGATGAGGCAAGTTGGAGCTAAAATCTACAAGACCGAGTTTAAGAACCCGTTTTGACCCAATGGAAGGTCAAATATAGACAAGCTCAATTCAATTCTAATGACACTTTTTAACCCAAAGATTGGGTTTGTCTATGTTTGACCAAAGATTGGGTTACGACAACCCAGCCATTCGAGAATCAAGAAATCATAATTCACACCTCCTACACTACAGCAAATGATGAAAAAGCAGTTGGGTTTGACCATATTTGACCCAATATTGGGTTGATACAAATCAACAATTTTAAAGTGTAAAATATGCTGGAACCCAACATTGGGTCAAATATGGACAAGTCCAACAATTTGTTTTAAAAGAGTAAATAAATGTAATTGAAAGAATGAACCCATTGTTGGGTTTGACCCAACCTTGGATTTTAACAACCCAGCATTTTTATATTGAAAGTTGTCGCAATAAAAACTAAATATACTAAAGAAAAACTAAAGATGGCGGATTGCTTTAACACAATGTTTGGTCAAAAATTTAACATTTAAATTATGTATTAACCCATCTGTTTGATTTGTGCATATTTGACCCAACATTGGGTTAAAACAACCCTGCAGCTTCTAGAATCATTCAATCTAAATTCACACACCCTACACTACACTAAATGATCTTTAAAAAGTAGTTGGGTTTGTCCATATTTGACCCAATATTGGGTTAATAAAAACCAACAATTTTAAAGTGTAAAATATGCTGTAACCCAACATTGGGTCAAATATGGACAAGTCCAACAATTTGTTTTAAAAGAGTAAATAAATGTAATTGAAGGATGAACCCATTGTTGGGTTTGTACATATTTGACCCAACCTTGGATTGTAACAACCCAGCATTTTTATATCGCAACTTGTCGCAATAAAAACTAAATGTGCTCTAAAGATGGCGGGTTGCTTTAACACAATGTTTGGTCAAAAATGTATCATTTAAGTTATGTATTAACCCATCTGTTTGATTTGTGCATATTTGACCCAACATCGGGTTAAAACAACCCAGCCATTGTTAGAATCATTCAATCTAAATTCACACACCCTACACTACACTAAATGATCTTTAAAAAGCAGTTGGGTTTGTCCATATTTGACCCAATGTTGGGTTAATAAAACAATTTTGAAGTAAAATATGCTGTAACCCAACATTGGGTCAAACATGAATAAACAAATCCAACTGTTTGGTTAAAAGTGTCTATTAGAATAAATTAAGTTTAAGCCATTGTTCCATTTGTCGATATTTAACCCAACGCTGGATTGCAACAACCCAGCATGTTTATATTGCAACTTATTGCAAAATAAATTAAATGTGCTCTAAAGGCAGTGGGTTGTTTTAACCCAATGTTTGGTCAAAATGGATCAACTAAACTGTCTTTCTTATTCTATGTGAAGCTGCTTTGACACAATCGTTGTGAAAGTGCTATATACATAAAGGTAAATTGAATTAAATTTAAATTATTTATAAACCCATCAACGTTGGATTGCGACAACCCAGCATCTCTATATTGCAACTTATTGCAAATAATAATTAAATGTGCTGTAAATGTTGTGGGTTGTTTTAACTTAACTTTTAGTCAAAAATGGATCATCTAAACTGTCTTATTCTGTTCTACAATTATATTTATTTTTATATTATATTTTTATATGATATATTATATGAAAAAAAGCAGTTGTGTTTGTCCATTTGACCCAACATTGGGTTAATACAAACCAACAATTTTCACGTGTAAAATATGCCATAACCCAACAGTGGGTCAACTATGGACAAATCCAACTGTTTGGTTAAAAAGTGTAATTAAAATTGTTTTGGTTTGTCATTATTTAACCCAACGTTAGATGTGACAACCCAGCATCTCTATATTGCAACCTATTGCAAAAAAAATATATATATATATAATAAAATAAATAAATTAAAAGTGCTCTAAATGTTGTGGGTTGTTTAAACCTAATGTTTGGTCAAAAATGAATCATTTGCATTACATGTTTTAACCCAACTGTTTGGTTGGTCCATATTTGACCAAACGTTGGGTTAAAAAAAAACCTTCAATTTTTATTAAGTAAATAAATTAATAAGTAAATAAATACATTTCTAACTAATTTTCTTTGTGTTCTTGTCTTGTTTTTGTCAAAACTATTATCTAAAACGTTTCAAACCGAGATAACTGAGCGAGTAATAAATACATAAATGAATTAATTAGTAGTAGTAACAGTAACTAAAGTAACTTGGTGTGAGAAATTTGATCTTGGCTTAACCTAATTAAATGATCCATTTGTTTGCACACTTTTGTTATTGTGTGCATCAGTGCACTATAACACCTTTCATTTTGACGAAGATTGTACTGGAAATTAATGCAAGTAAATAAATAAAAGTCTGCTAATGGTGTCAGAAAATTGAGTCTCAATTTGACTTTACTCTTCAGAGCCCATTTGCAGATACTTCTGTTGTTTAGTGCATTCAGCACAACGAAAACATCTTAACTTAAAAACTGTAAGATAAACGTCTCGCACCAGAACACAAATGCATTATAATTATTTAGTTTTGCTTAAAACACAACAAAACGAGGTCAGAAAAATGAGCGACTTCCTTTTAAATTGCAGTCATTACTCAGACCTCCTACATTTTAAGCTATGAACGCGTTCAATTTTGATGCATTTCAATATGTACGCACGCTTAAAAAACAAGCGCAGCAGCTTCAGCATGTGTGAACTGATTTCTCATGTTGACTTCTGTAAATGACAGACTAGTAATCAGCCTCTCATCGCACCACCGCTTGGATGATTACGGCCATCTCGTTTCCATAGAAAGTGTGTATGCTCCCTGAGCCAATAGTGGTCTTATTTAATAATCCCTTTCCACCTCCCTGAGGCAACCAGAGCGGGTGGACTGAGGCCGAGTGCACCAACAAACAGGGAAGCATTCGGGACGTCCCATCACCTCTGGCTTGGCACAAAACAAGCTGTGCTCTGGATGAAGAAGAAGATGGGCATTCGGTGAGAGCAAATCCACGTTTATCTCCATCCGCAGCATCGCTACACTGAGGGAGGAAAGAGAGAGAGAGACATTTTGTAAAAGATTGCACACAATTCCTTCATGCTGTCCCAACAGAAATGAATTAACCATTGTGTGCTGTTCAGATTGACTCCCCCTTTGGTTATGTCGGGGCTGTTTTTGCCCCATTGACTTTAATTTTAATCACATTTATTGATTGCAAAGCCATGACAGCATATAATCATGCATTCTTGATTGTTGCTGGTTTTCCTAGTTAGTAAGAGGGACAATTAGTCATTTAAACTGTTGATCATCAGTTGTCAGCGTTAACCCACTTAGATCAGCCCGTGCAGAAGAGTTTCTGTCTTTTATATGGAGTTCAGTATAGTAAGGCCCCGTTTACACTGTGTTTTCGTTTTAAAATGCATAAGTTTTGCTAAGGCTATCCGTCCACACTACGCCGGAGTTTCCAAAAGCCAAAAGCAGAGCATTTGTAAACGCTGAAGAGGCTGTTTTTATTCTGAAACGCTGCTGCTCTGTCTCAGTGTGGATGGGGGAAAACGGAGACATCTGAAAACGGAGGCGGGGCTGCTGACATTCGCCTCTCTGATTGGGGCTTTCCTTAAAGGGTCACGAAACACCAAAACACATGTGTTGAGCTGTTGACAGTGGTATATGTGTCCCACACTGCTAAAAACACTATTAGGACACCTATATTTCACTAAAAAGTGTAAATTGGTTGTTTTTGTGTTATTTCAAGCAAATTCGTACTTCCTGTTTGAAACTAATTTTTGAAGCTGCGTCACGGTCATGACATAATAGCGTGTATTCCAGCGTGCAGACTGGGCGTCTGTGCCAGAGTGTGTCTTATTACGTCTTACAGTGTGCTGCATTAATGCATGAGTAAAGCTTGGTTCAAACCAATCAGCACGCTCTATTGTGCAACTTCATTAATATTCATTACTGTCACAGTGTTTAGACACAGAGACGCCACGTTGTGTTGGCAAAACAAGCGTGAAGTGTTGCTTTTATAGTTTGCTGCAGTGAAGTTTTGTTTTCATTTTCTCTCTGTGAGAGCTCAGCTGGAGTCACGTGTGGATTAACAGTGTACGCGACGCTCGACAACAATAACTTACGTGTCTAAGGAGGATTATTGTTTACCTGAGAGCTGTTCTCATCTGCAAACGCTGAGATCCGGATTCGCTTGTAGTCTCCTCTTCATAAAGACGCGGCTCTAGTTGCTGGTGATTGTCCTGTCTCTACAGATTTGGTAAGTGAGCGACCAGTGCTCTTTGTTTATTCAGTTTGTTCATATCGAACTAAGTTAACTATTGCACTGAGTGTAAACATGTTAGCACCACAACCAAACTTTAACCTCGTGTAGGATTTTCACCGCATTTAGTGAGCAGAATAACACACGCGGCTTTCTGACGCTACCTGCCGTGTGCATCTAAGTTTCCGGAAAATGGAGAGGTTTTTTTTTCTCTCATTCGCCGTGAGGTATCAAACATTGCATGAAAAATACACGCTTAGAGCAGCTCCTCCAATCAAATATCTCATTTGTCGCGAGGGGCATGAATGAATTCCCTGAATAAAGGAGCCAAACTGCAGTTAAAGTCCACCATTTAATAATTTGGCAAATAATTCGACTACAGATGTCCATGTAGGTTAAACACCATCACTTTCTCCTGTATGTGTGTGTGTGTGTGTGTGTGTGTGTGTGTGTGTGTGTGTGTGTGTGTTTTGACTCTGAAACTCGCGCTTGCCCAAATAGACACTCCCACACCATCCCACTTTTTTTCCTCCGAAACTCCGCCCTAAACAGAGCTGGACACGCCCACTTTTCTGACTTTTTCCAAAGTAGAGGTGTGAAAACACCCTGCTGAAACGAGGGGGTTTCATGGCCCTTTGATATAAAGTAGCCTACACACACAGTTCAGTCTCGCGTCCTCTCCTTGTAAGTTCAGACTTCGCAAGTTTGATAAGGAAAACAAACTCCCGAGGACACGTCGGTAAATCTTCAACGGGAACAGTGTACTGTATAACCTCATTCACTTCATCCTGGCTACATTGTTTCACTTTCTCAACAATAAAATGAAAACATGATATAAATAACTGCCTATTTTCATTTGATATTAACAACTTAGACAGCAGAAATGTTGAGGCGTTGTGCTGCATATACGAGCGTCATCTTCACTGTGTGCATATTCACAACAAAACAGAGCCTATACATCACTGCCTCCTTTCATTTTCATTGAAAATACAAAACACACCCCTTTTTTGCTGGATATCAGTATTAATAATCAATAATGGCCATTATAAAAGTATAACATACAATAAGTTTATACAATAGAGGAAATAAAGGCAAGCGATCAGTCAATATACAGAGTGCGGTTTATTCATAAACTAATTTCGAGAGGATCACGTGCTTATAATCAACACGGCTGGCTCCTTATTAGCTCCGTAATCAGCCCTATATGCTCGATTTGAACTGCTGCAGATCGTCTTGACCATGTTTGCATGCCTGAATGCATCGAGTTGCTGCCATGTGATTGGCTGATTAGAAATTTGCGTTAACGAGCAGCTGGACAGTACCTAATGAAGTGGCCGGTGAGTGTTTTTATCCAATATCTGCAACGAAAATAAACAAAGTAGCAATATAACAACGTACACATTTCGAATACTAAAGAATCAAAAATGTAACAAATACATAATGAAAAACCTCTGAATGTGCGGATCGTTTCTGGCACGTGCAGAGCCAGAAACTACACTTTATTGCAACGTAACGGATGATCAACAATACAAATTACAAATCGTCATTTTTCCCAACGGGCATCAATCAAGAATGCATGATTATATGCCATCATGGCTTTGCATTTAAAAAATGTGATATGGCGAGGCAGTGGCGCAGTAGGTAGTGCTGTCGCCTCACAGCGAGAAGGTCGCTGGGTCGAACCTCGTCTCAGTTGGTGTTTCTGTGTGGAGTTTGCATGTTCTCCCTGCATTCGCGTGGGTTTCCTCCGGGTGCTCCGGTTTCCCCCACAGTCCAAAGACATGCGGTACAGGTGAATTGGGTAGGCTAAATTGTCCGTAGTGTGTGTGAATGTGTGTGTGTGGATGTTTCCCAGAGATGGGTTGCGGCTGGAAGGGCATCCGCTGCGTAAAAACTTGCTGGATAAGTTGGCGGTTCATTCCGCTGTGGCGACCCCGGATTAATAAAGGGACTAAGCCGACAAGAAAATGAATGAATGAATGAATAAGGATGTGATTATAATGGAAGTCAAAGGGGAAAAACAGCCACCAACATAAGCAAAGCGTAGTCAATTTGCTCAGAGTGTATTGTTCAGTTTTTTTTTTTTTTATTCCAAAGCATTTTCCCAAAATATGTTTCAAAATAAGATTTATCACCAAAAAGCATTTCATTTGCTGAAACAAAGAGAAAGTTGTGGCTAAATCAAGGTTTAAAATCAACCCAGAGTGGATGAAAACGACCCAGCAGCACACAAGGGTTAAGAGCATTAAACATAAAACCAGGGGCGGACTGGCCATCTGGCAATTCTGGCTAATGCCAGAAGGGCCGGACCATTTTTTAAATGTGGACCGGTCAGTTTTTTTTAATTTTATTTTTTTTTAATCTGTATTGTTTTTAGATGTGGTCAGCTTTTATCTCTTGCTAAATTGGATATTATGATGAGGAGGATAATAATAATGATAATAGTAATAATAATAATAATAAAGGTTAGGCATTTGGCCCAATTGCCAATGGCTGCTTGGTTTCTTGCAGCCAGAGACTGTACATTACAGTAGGTCATCATAACAATTAATATTTATTCATTAGGTCACCTATAATTGTTTAATAAGCACATATTTATTCTAAACAAGAATGAGGCAAAGCCTAGCATAAGGAGTGATTCAAATAATGATGACACAGTGAGAGAGTTAAAAAAGATGAGAAGATATAGAATCAGATAGACAATGTGTACAATGTCAACTAAACAAGGAGAAGACAGCATATAGACAGTGGCAATAAAGAACACCACTGCAGAAAAGACATATATAGTTATTTGTGAATAAAATTATGCTGAAGTGTTGCTAGTGCTGCATGTCCATTTGTGTGGAAAGGTGTGTTCACATTCACAGGTTACTCCTATTATAAGTAATGGCAGACAAACGGTATAAACAGACAGCACATGGACTTTACAAGATTCACAGATTATTTTGTTATTAAGTGTTTACTGTTTGCATACATTTGTTATAAACGAGTTGCTTTTGTTTCAGTCACATGCATCTAATGTTTAAATATCTATAACATATGGTACTGCTCATATTATTTCACCATCTGTACACCATATAAGTAGTGAATGTGTGGGTCCGTGGGTGGGGCTGTGTCGGTGTGGTAGTGGGCTGGTGTGGCTACATTGCCAGGGCTGAATTTTTGTCCCAGTCCGCCCCTGCATAAAACTATTCAACTGTCCCAAAGACAACTCAAAATCTGTGTTGATTCAGCTCTTTTTAAATCAGTAGCTTGAACAAACAGCAAAACTCATTTTTTTGAGAGAGGGATGAGTTCGCTGGCAGGTTTTACATCTGCTAATCTGACGCTTGTGGATGTGCTTATCCTGATTCAGCATGATAAGGTAATGACTGAGAGCACTGACGTCAGCGAGAGAGTCAGCACTGGGATTAATGCTCTGAATCAGGAAAATATGACTACGCCAAAAGACTTTTAACCCCTTACACATTTTAAACATAGATATGAAAATGTGGCATCACTCGAGTTCATAAGACTGTTATTAAACCTTTATGATCATGACATATCATGAATGTGAATGAGACGTTATGCATGCTTACCACAATTGTAATTAAGTGTAAATAAGTGTAATTATGGCAACTTGACATAAACAATTACATCACAAGCTTATTTTGCTTTTGTAATGACAACATGACAATATCAAGACCACAAAACCTGTCATAAATCTGCCATGAACATACTTGTCAGGAAGCCATTTTATCATTTAATGTCATTAACATTTTTTTTTTACCTCAACCACAGAGGAACAAGCTGAATTTGTCTTTAAAACGTGATTAAATATTAATGATGCTCTTAATTATTTGACGCTTTTAATGAGACATTTCATGACAAATACAGTTCCACTAAAAACATAATCAGAAAAATATTTATAATGCCTCTCGACAGTCATGTTCAGGGCTTTACATTAACTTTTTTAAATCGCCGGCCGCTGTGGCTAGTAATTTTTCAATGTTACTAGCCACTCTGCATTTTCACTAGCCACAATTTTGTTGGGAAAATATATTTTATATGCATACTTTTGATGTTGACATGCTAAAATTACTTGATTTAAATTTTGTGTTGTCCCAGCCTGATCTCACGAGAAAACGTAAGTATTTTACGTTTTGCCAGTGTATTGGCTAATTTGTACGAATTCGTACGAGTTCAGTCGTACGAAATGGTACGATTTTAAAAAGGAGGCGTGGCACCTAACCCCACCCCTAACCCCAACTGTCATTGGGGGATAATCAAATCGTACTAAATTGTACGAATTAGATCGTACGAATTCATGCGAATTAGCCACTAAATGAAAAAGTTACGAATTGCCGTGAGATTGTGTTGGTTGTCCACATGCGTCCTCATTCATTTCACTTTTTGTGTGTCGAGTATGAGCTTGCTCAATGATCATGAGCAAATGGGTCATGGTTTCACAGTGTTATATTGCAATTAGTTTTTATTTCACATGACTTTTTTTAGAACTCAAAATTAACAATCTACCAAATTTCTCTATAACCACACAAAACAATAATTATTTCTTAGCCACAAATTTTTTATGTGTCAAAACAGTGTAGCTGTATACTATACTTTTCATTAAACAAAAATTTCTTAAAAAAGAAAGAGAAGCAATTTACTTTTAAAAAATAACTATTGTCATGTATCAAAAATATGCACAGTAATCTGTCATGGCTAAAGATCTCTTGGATCAAAAATTGACTGCACATAAATGGAGAGTTCATCTCCCATTAAAGCAATGTTGTTAAAAAAATAATAAGAATTAAACAATTTTAACAAAAATAAAAGCAAAAAAAAAAGAAAAACGTAAGCAAATGAAAGCAGGTGAAACATACCGGGCCCTATCATACACCCGGCGCAGTGTGGCGCAAGACGCAGCGTTATAGTCTTTTGGTAGTTTCAGCTTGGCGCAAGAGTGGTTCTGGTCTAAAAAGGAAGGCGTTCTGAGGCGGACCGCTGGCGCGTTGCTATTTTGAGAAACTATAATAGATTTTTCATTAGACCAAAACTAACCCGGTCTAAACTCCAGCGCAGAGTTGCGCCTCGCTTACACACTGCTTAATACACCCAAGAGAGCAATAGGCAAATATCTTTACATATGAAAAAATGTAAATATTAAGGATATATATAGTATATAATAAGAATAGATATAGAATATAAATATAAAGGATTAAAATATTACAAAACATATTATTTTCTAGACTACATAAATATGAAAAATCCTTGTCTTCTTCATCTCGGGAGGCTTTTTCAGTTCATTCATAAAAATTTCCTTTTGTATAATGTTATCATTATTAGCAGTATTATTTATTATTTCCATATTTATATTTGTTTTATTAAAAACAAGCTTAGATTTGCCCACCTGTCAGGTTTTAGACCATATGGGGCACAGCATGTGTTTTAGGATATAACTCAGGTTTTTGACCACACTTGGTCATTATTGTTCATTTATTCGTTTGCTGGAAATTAGAACTGAATTTAGAAACAGTTTTGAAACAAATATTTGCGCTTAACAAACGCAATTAATTATTTATAGACTTATTGATGTCTGTGCGTAAAGGTTTCCCTATCCAAGAGCGAAAGTGAAAGTAGATCATATTATATTATAATATATTATTATATTATATTATTATATTATATTTTTATATTATATTATATTATATTATATTATATTATATTATATTGTTATATTATATTATTATATTATATTATATTATATTATATTATATTATATTATATTATATGATATTATTCATTTTCTTTTCAGCTTAGTTCCTTTATTGATCTGGAGTCACCACAGCGGAATGAACCGCCAACTTATCCAGCATATGTTTTATGCAGCGGATGTCTTTCCAGCTGCAACCCATCACTGGGAAACACCCATACACTCTCTTTCACACTCATACACTACGGACAATTTTAGCTGACCCACTTCATCTGTACCACATGTGTTTGGACTGCGGGCTAAACCGGAGCACTCAGAGGAAACCCACGCCAACACGGGGAGAACATGCAAACTCCACACAGAAACGCCAACTGACCCAGCTGGTACTCGAACCAGCAACCTTCTTGCTGTGAGGCTACAGTGCTAACCACTGAGCCACCGTGTCACCATCATTAATAGTATTATAGATAGTAAGTCATCAGTTCTAATAGGCATAAGTATTCACCCCCTCTAATACATAATTTCCGCCCTGAAGTGGCCTTTGTGAGCCAAGATAACTAGTTCAATAGCTTCAGTTCAGTCAAGGACTTTCAATTGATTGTAGAATTTGCGAGTCAGCACAGTAAAAGACCATGAAGAAAGAAAAAATAAAAACCCTCCAAGCAGCTACACGAAAAAGTAATTGAAAAGCACCAGCAGAGGAGGATTTCCATGTCATTGAGCTTCCCTTGGAGCAGCGGATCAATCAATAATTAAGAAATGGAAAAATATGACACAGCAATAAATACACCAAGAGCAGGACGCCCTCGAAAAACAGCCGAGAGAGACCAACAGACAAATTACTGTTAGAGAGCTACTAGATAATAGTTTAATTAACTCATTTCCAGAGGTGGGTAGAAACGAATTACAATTACCTTGTTACCAGGGCTTATCATTAGCTTTTTTGACCACCAGCCACTGTGGCTAGTAATTTTCCAACATTCACTCGCCATTTTCACTAGCCACAATTTTAATGTTGGGAAAATATTTTTTCATGTGAAAACATGCAAAATATAGCAGAATACTATACTTTTTATTTAAAAAAAACATATGCACAGTCATGTGTCCTGGCTAAAGGTCCTAGATCACCAGGTAACTACACGTAAATGGGGAGTTATTCTCCCATTAAAGCAATGCTATTGTAAAAAAAGATAATTAAGCCATATTAATGCAAAAGAAAGCAGGTAAAACATACTGTGTGATAATGAAAGGATGATCACACACGCATGGGTAATGATAGACCCATAAACTATCTTTTCAAAGAATGGTTAAACCGAAAGCAAGGTGCTGCTTACAATCAGTCAACTCTGGAACTCTTGAAAGCAGCAAGACTGTGGGTGCATGTTCCTCCCTTTTAGTTCAGCCTATTTGAAAGAGAATCGATCGCATCAGTTGTGCTTCTAGAAACAGTTGCTTCACAAAAGGAATCGGGAGCGCGCACGCGTTATAAACAGTCAGCTGTTAGCGTGAGTGAATATCCTCTCATTCGGTATTCACCTGCTTTGCTCGCGCGGTTGCGAACGCAGTTATTTTTGTCAGTCGTGTTGCTTCTCGATCGTATGTGCATGCATATTGGACCATCCTTATTGTCGAACCCTGCTTTTAATAATTATTATGTGGGAAAATTATTTTCAACCAGCCAAAGTGGCTAGTGGGAGTGTCTGTCTTACCCGCCACCGCCGAAATCTACCCGCATTTGGCGGGTTGGCGGGTGTTAATGTAAAGCCCTGTTTGTTACATTTACTTAAGTAAAATTGTTGTGTAGCGTGTACTTTGAGTACATTTAAATATGTGTGCTTTTACTCTTACTCAAGTAAATTATTAGAGAAAAATTATTACTCTTACGTAATCGTTCCTCCATTACTGTCAAATGATAATAAATATGATTCACATGACCTGTTTTAAATATTGCGAGGCGCCGCAATGGAGAGGTTGTGTCGCGAGAGGTTGCTTTTAGAGATGCATCTTGTGCGCTTATGTTGGAGTGATGGCTGAAGTCGAGGAAGACGTGCGAGTACTGTGTCATGCCATGTCTCCATCTGCGGTTCTGAGAAGGACGGTCACTTTGTCTGTGCACTGAGTTTATCGGACCAGGTCTTAAGTCTTTGTTTTCACTCCAAGATGTCAAGAGAATTGTTTGATAATGCAATGTACGTCAGACTGACACCGCAACATGTAGCATGTTACAGCTCCGACCGGAAAAAAACACGTAGTGGTAAGTTTCAATATTATCCCAATTTTAACCTCTTTAATGGTAACTAAAGTAATGGATAACTAAATAATGGATAACTGGTGTTTAATGGAATAAACAACGCAATCTCACGGCAATTCGTAACTTTTTGATTTAGTGGCTAATTCGGATGAATTTGTACGATCTAATTCGTACAATATAGTACGATTTGTTCATCACACAATGATAGTTGGGGTTAGGGGTGGGGTTGGATGACACGCCTGCTTTTTAAAATCGTACATTTTCGTACAACTGAACTCCACTAAACTGACAAAACGTCAAATACTTACGTTTCCTTATAAGATCAGGCTGGAATAACGGATTAGCACTGCACATACAAGTCATACACACTGTTAACCATTAATTCATTCATTCATTCATTTTCTTGTCAGCTTAGTTGCTTTATTAATTTGTGGTCACCACAGGGGAATGAACCACCAACTTATCAAGCACATTTTTACACAGCGGATGCCCTTCCAGCTGCAACCCATCTCTGGGAAACTCTAACATCTAACTCTAACACTAACATTCACACACACTCATACACTACAGACAATTTACCCTACCCTATTCACCTTTACCGCATGTGTTTGGACTGTGGGGGAAACCGGAGCACCCGGAGGAAACCCACGCGAACGCAGGGAGAACATGCAAACTCCACACAGAAACCCCAACTGACCCGAGGATCGAACCAGCGACCTTCTTGCTGTGAGGCGACAGCACTACCTACTGCGCCACTGCTTCGCCCACTGTTAACCATTAAAAATATAGCATTTAAACATAATTGTTTTACTTAATGAACACATGCATATATATATATATACACAGTATTATTAGCCCCCCAAGGAAATTATTTTACCTAATTTCTCTTTAACAGAAGGAAGCTTTTATCAACACAACACATATATTTGCCATGATAACAGTACATAATATTTGACTACATATTTTTCAATACCCTAGTATTCGTTAGTTAGGGTAAAAGGCAAATCATTACCAATGTTTTGGTCTGTAGACAATTAAAAAATATTGCTTAAGGGGGCTAATAATAATGATTAACGATATTGATTAAGTTTTTAACATTAAAAACTGCTTTTATTTTAGCTAATATAAAACAAGAATTGCACCAGAAAAAAACTAATTATAGGAAATACTGTGAAAAATTCCTGAATCTGTTAGTCATTTGTGAAATATTTAAAAAAGAAATTCACAAGAGGGCGAATAACTTTCAACTGTAAATAACTATTTACATGAGTGATTTTTTCATCAGATACTGTTGTACTCACTCGAGTAACTTTTAAGATTGTTACTTTTACTTAAGTAAAAATTTCCACAAGTACTTGAACTTTTACTTGAGTATAGATTTTGGATACTCTACCCACCTCTGCTCATCTCTAATAACAGATGTCTTTTCTCTTTGTCATGACAGCACGTAATATTTGACTGGATATTCTGCAAGACACCAGTATTCCGCTTAAAGCGACATTTAAAGGCGTAACTAGGTTAATTAGGGTAAAGTTAGGGTAATTAGTCAAGTCATGGTATAACAGTGGTTTGTTCTGGAGACAGTCCAACACTAATATTGCTTAAAGGGGGCTAATAATACTGACCTTAAAATAGGTTTAAAACAATTAAAAACTGCTTTTATTCTGGTCGAAATAAAACATAAGACTTTCTCCAGAAGAAAAAATATTATAGTATAGGAAATACTGTGAAACATTTCTGAATCTGTTCAACATCATTTAGGAAATATTTGAAAAAGATAAGAAAATTCACAAGAGGGTGAATAAATTTGACTTCAATTATACATCATAAGAAATACATCATCTCTACTGTCTGAACGATCTTTTATAAAAAACAAAAAATACTTTTTTTTTAAATTTAAATGACTGTATTCTCTCATTTAAGTCTCGGTCGCTTAAGCAACCAAATTTAACCCACAGGCAGCAAAATGAGTAAGAAACAGACGTCTCTGGAAAGTTTTTTTTGCTAAAGGCAAAAAGCCCAGTGACGGACACATGAACTTCGCGACCTTCTTCCTGTAAGGCAATTGTGTTACCCACTGCACCACCGTGACACCCGAGAAATATTTGAAAACAACAAATTACTGTACAGTATGTGCAGAAGTGTTTACGAGTCCAGACCTTGATCCAATATGATGCTACATTCCATGGTCTTCATGCAACCCGACCGGGCCTGAGCTTTTCTATAAAAATAAACTGGGCGAAAAACATCTGTGACCAGATGGGAGTTAATGGAACTGCCACCAAAGGGGAATTTTAGTAATTACTGACATATGCTGGGGGGTGAATACTTATGCAATTGATTTTCTTTAACATGCAAACCATGACTGGTATGAAAATACCAGACAGTGTCCAGATGTGTTCAGTTAATTGTAAACTATATCACATGGACTAATTGCTGGAACTGCTGCCAATTATGAATCTACTGAGTGATGGGGGTGAACACTTATGCAAATTATTGTTTAATAGATGTAATATCTCATACATAAAAATGAGGTTTCACATGCAGATCAGTGTAAAATAAATCCCCACATCTGCCTTGGATTTGTCAATGTGTATTCAATACTTTATGAATAATTGCTCAACAAGTGCAACGAAAAACAAAGTTGAACTCAAATTTAAGGATTGTTTAGAGCAGGGGTCACCAATCTCGGTCCTGGAGGGCCGGTGTCCCTGCAGGGTTTAGCTCCAACTTGCCTAAACACACCTGCCTGATTGTTTCAAATATACCTAGTAAGAGCTTGATTAGCTTGTTCAGGTGTTTTTGATTAGGGTTGGAGCTAAAATCTGCAGGACACCGGCCCTCCAGGAACAAGTTTGGTGACCACTGGTTTAGAGGATCGGTGGAAATTAAACCCAAAATAAATACCTGTGATACCATGTTTAAGAAAAAGAAGATGGCAATACTTTTAGGTAATATCTGAGAAGCTTACATGTAGTTTCCCCAACTTGATGTTGGGCAATCAGTCAAATCAAGTAAGCTTCAAGTCATGACTTAAATCAAGAGCTACAAACACCCTTAAACGTGCACATTAGAAACTCTTTTTCAAGCATTATATTAGAAGCTACTTTAGGACTGTTTAGGTCTCTGCCATTATGAAACAAAGATGAACAGAAAGTTAATTTTGACATAAGAATAATGAAATCTTGCCTTAAATTTTCCAAAACACAAGCGGTCTAACAAATTGCTAAAATGCAACCAGTAGAGAACATTTCTTACAACCCCAAGGTCATGGGTTATCCATGCAAAGCAATGACTGATGTGTGCACTCTGGATAATGCATCCTCTAAATGCATGCATGTAAATTTAAATGCAAGCCTGCAGTACCTGTAGTTTCTCTGATCTTGGGCAACCTTTGGCTTCCCTCTCGACCTGACTCTGCGCCAGCCTGTCCGTGGTGCTTCCGCAAAAAAGTTCCATCTACATTCTGATTTGTATATCCAAGACCTTTCATAGAGGACTCGGTATGCAGATGGACACTATCTACTGTGCACAGAGGAGAGTCCATTGGTGTAACGCAGTTACTGCTTCCCGTACTGCAGCCGGCATCAATGGACGAACACTGGGAACTCTGGAGGGAATGAACACCCTCGCTCTGTAAAGATGACATCCTTTTGGACAAGTGGTACTCGTACAAACGGGTCACTTCTTGTTCAGATGAAGCTCCCTTGCTTTGTTGGTGTTCACTCCGGGCTCGCTCGACCAGATACTGCTCTTTGGCGGGGGAACTTGCATTCAAGTCTATCGAGTCCTCCAAACTGACCTTTTGAGCAACCCTGTCTGCATGTAATGGAGCGCTGTCTCCAGCCACCTCAGAGTAAATGTGCTCTTCAGATTTATTATTCAGAATCATATGCAATCTTTGATTGCTTCCCTGAAAGGCATAAGACATACTTTCCATGTCAAAGGGAGCCGAACACTGGGAATCCCGCCCATTGAAGTTGCTGTACATCCCAACCAGATCTTCAGATTCTGCAATATTCAACTGTCGGGCTGCTGCTTCTGCACTGGATTTCATCCCGCTGTCCTGCTCCTCAACCTTCCCCTGTGCCATTCCCCTCATCACATCCCTGTGCATTTTGCTAAAGTACTCCGTCAATGACTTGGTCTCCATTGTTTCCGGTTCCATCTCAAAGTGGTCTGAGCGGAGATTGGCGACCGCAGAGGACTGGGGATCATCTAGAGATGGTGCCAAGCGGAATTCAGTCTCCTCCTCAGCTAGAGTTTGGTACCCCTCTGCTGTGGCTACAAACATTTTCAGAGAGTTTTCGGAGAGTTTCTGAGCTGCGGCCAGCTCTGAACTCTCCGTCATTTCAGATGAATTTGTCTCGTTCCCAGAATCAGAAGAGGACTCGGGGCTAAAGGACCGAGATATTTCTACACCTGTGTGCCACAAAGAGACAAACATTTTAGCCATCACACTATACACGCACATGTACTTTAAAATAGTTTATTTGTACAAAAACATCGAAGGCTATGAAATGCAACAAATAAGAACATAAATAATGAAATACATGAACCAAAAAAAATGAACCACAAATTATAGTGAGCATACATTTACATTACTAACAAAAAAAGCAACACACACAATACACGGGGGCTTGCATTGAAGACAGTGAATGAAGTACGGAGAAACCAAACTGAAGCAAAAATGAAAGAATGGCTGGAAGGTTGTACAACGTCAATGAATAAACGTTACAATAGTGTAAGAACCTGAACTATTGTCTGATTGTGGATGAGACTGATCCTCTGAGGCCGCCAGGGCCTCTAGTGCTTGAAGTGTTGAGACAACGGCATCATTAAACACTTCCTCGCTCCCACCAGCAACCTGCGTCGGCACGGAATCGATCAGCGACACAGGGATGTCGTTTTTCGCCATTTTTCTATCATGGTGGTCATCTTCATCCGAGCTATCTCTGAATCCTGGTGGTGGAGCGGCAATTGCCAAATTTAGTGACTCCAACAGATCGTCACTGTCCTCCTCGTAGTCCCCTTCAGGCGGTGGTGGCAGCGAAGTAAGGTCAATAATATCATCACTTGATTCTGAAAGTGACAACAGAGAGTTCGCTTTGTCCTTCATCTCTCCCATCATCATCATCATGTCCTCCTCACAACTAATGTCATCATCATCTTCTGCATCATCTGTAGTTTCGGCGTAGCAGATATCATGCAGCAGAGGCTCCTCAATGCCCTCGGTCGTACCGAAGATCTTGGCGTCCCCGTATACCATATGGGTACCATATTGGAAACCGTCAACCTCCAATGACGCTTCCAGAGGTTTGTAGTCCTTCTGTTGTGCATACAAATACCGATGCTCCTCCAGGACCTCTGGGATGTCTTCCATCAGTCTGTGGTATCCCAGATTTTGGGGGTTCACCGAGTCCAGCGGAGGATCGCCAAATATGAACGACACCTTGGCGCTTCTGGGCGATTCTTGAGGTTTGCCTTTTGGGATGTTGAAGTAGGGCTGAGCATGCATGTGGCTTCCTCTGCTCTGCCTTTCAGCTTTCTCGTCCCCGTGCATATGATGCGCCTGGTGAATTTCACTGGGGGAAATGTCACACTCTCTTCGTCCACAGACGGCGTATTCAGGATGAGGCTCATTGCATCCACCACAGGTACCGTAATTCCAGTCGATTGCCTGGTAGTTGTGCTTGATCCTCGTGTCGTGTCCTTAGACATAAATAAAGAAAGGACAGCAGTGTCAATGTGATGCTGAAGTGATTACATCAAATATTAGGTAAAATATTTATAATTTAAATCCTTGTGTTTTCATGTTGTAGGTTGAAGGAAATAGCCCAAAAAAATGGGTGAGGGTGAATACTTATGCAAATGATTTGCCTAGATTTATTATATTAAAAGTGAACTACAGCAACACTGTAGACTGGAAATGCTGCGAAAGGTGAATCTAAAAACAAAATACTGACATATTTAGGATGAGGGGTGAAAACTTATGCAACTGACTTATTGCAAAATAAATCAGGTTTAATTTTGAATTGAAAGCAAATGCTACTCCCAAATTAACCCCTTTAATTTTGTAAAACAACCCCAAATAAAAAAATAAAATGAAATAAAACCCTAAAGCAGTGGTTCTCAACCTCTAATTTTGAATTGAAAGAACATGACATGCTTTAGTCAAATAAACGCCCAAATTAATGAATTTAATCAAATACAATTTTGTAGACCCCAATTTTC